>NC_081439.1:17725318-17995104 GCF_949786415.1 Peromyscus eremicus | reverse complement strand
ACTTCACTGTAAAGAAAACTAATACTATAATGTAAATTTGGAAAAAGATTGAAAATGTATTTACAGTGTAATATTTAAAAGTTCCCTATTTATTATTTAAATATTTAATGTTCCCTAGGGTTCACGGGTATATTTTGATTTGTTTTTGTATTACTGGAAATTGAACCCATGACTTCACACATGCTAGAGAAGCACTAATTACTGAGCTATATCCCCAGTCCTTCTTTGTGTTTATTATTTTGAAACTGTGTGTCAATTAACTACCCAGGCTGCCATTAAACTCACTCTGTTGCCCAGACTGAACTCTCTAGATCCTTGGGCCTCTGTATTCCTCAGCTTTTTCAAGGCAATACAGCCACCCAATGAAACTGCCAGCAGCCTTCTGTGAAAATCCTAGAGCCCAGATCCATGCCAGCCCTACCCATGAGATCTCCAGTTGCAAACATGGAGGAGAACAGAGCAGGTGACAATATGGAGACAATTAAATGCATATTGATTGAATACATTGTCTTTTCATTGCAATGGGACACAATGAAATACCAAACACCTTGGAAACCAAAGAACAGGTAGGCATGCTGGACCCAACCTGTCACAGCCCCACCAATCTGGCTCCTATAGAGTTCCCCATCCTACTGCTCATGAGCTCGAATGCCACCTGGACATCATGAAGAAGAACATGTGCTCTTGCTGGAGATAATAGTTAAAGTTCTTTTTTTCCTCAGTTACCCCTGAGAAAAGTAGCCATTCTCTTTTGTCTATGGAAGAATCTTCACTGGGGATCAGATATCACCATGTCCCTTCAGGCATCACTGTCCGGACACTGCTTCTCAATGAGGACAAGATTACTGGGGCCTTGTGAAACAAGATTCCACTCCTTTGTGAAACTAGCCTATTGAAATCTCATCCCAGTTGGTTGGTCCCACACACTAAGATAAAAGGAGCACAGGAAATAAAAGGACGGTGCAGCTGTCATTAAGGGGAGGGGAGTCTATGCAGGGACTACTATTCAAATGTTAACAGTCACTACCACCTCTCACCTGAGGTAGGGAGGTGCAGTAAGGCAAAGGATGGATCAACATAGTCTATTATTTGGTCATAATGTTTAGCAGGGTAACATATATTTATGTGTTTGCAGCTTAGGCTATAAGTCACTTTCAAAGTGACTTTTTGTGAGCTAGACTCTGCCTTGGGTGCTCAGAATCAAACTTGGGCCTTAGGTGCTGAGCACATGTTTTACTATGGCGCTGCACCCCAGGAGTTGAAGTTTTTGTGAGAAGGCATGCTCCATGTTGGAGCTCAATATAAAATACTAGTAAATGCTAACTAATCCACAAGGACAGAAAGCAGATTAAGTGGTTGCCTGGAGCATGAAGAAAAATGTCAGTGGGGAAGATTCAAACTTAGAGAAGAATATATGCTAGTTTTCAGAACAATTGGTGCATTTGTAATAAAGACCAGTTACTCTGGAGTATTAAAAAGCTTTACTATGTATATCTTTAAGATTAACAGTAATTATTCACGAGGCACTGAGAAATAGACATGAGTCCTAATATTAACTAATTTACCAGCTTGAGAAACTCCTTTTACATCCGCAAACAGCTCCATGTTAAACTTGAACAATATCTACCTCTATTACCTACAATTCATATAAAATTATTTTCAAAAAATTTAAAACACTATGTTATTAAAAGTATGTTTTGAGTCCCTGGGAACCCCCACCCAACTCTGCCTCAGTTGCCAGCCAGCAGGGAAAACTCTTGCGGGAAGGTCCCCCCCCCAAAAAAAAAAAAACCAACCAGACCCAGCAATCTACATGTCCTACCCCAATACCCATCTGGCTGAGACCCCAGTAACTTCCTGAGGCACGGATACCAAACCGCCAGCTGTCCTTGGTCCAAGAGGTGAGTGACTCCTCTCATACCCAGAGTCCTGCCCCTAGGATCCAAGCCCTGGGACACACAGCCAGTCCCTGGGAACCCCCACCCAACTCTGCCCCAGTTGCCGGCCAGCAAGGAAAACTCTTGCAGGAAGCCCATTGCCCAACCAATATCCCCCCACCTGCAATCTACATGCCCTGCCCCAATACCCACCCACCTGAGACACCAGTAACTTCCTGAGGCATGGAAACCAAACTGCCAGCTCTCATTGGACCAAGAGTAACTTCCTGAGACAGGGAATCTGCCAGTCCTCATTAGACCAAGAGTGGCTTTCTGAGACATAGAGTCTGCCCCCTCTCATTGGACCAAGAGAGGTTTCCAAAAACACAGCATCTGTCAGCTCTGACTGGACCAAGAGCCCTGATAAGACCAAGAGAGGCTCCATGAGTTACAGAATCAACTAGCTTGGGTTGAGCCAAGAGCAGCTCCCTGAGATACAGAATCTCCCAGCTCCAATTAGACCAATAGCTAAGATTGGACTCAGAGGGGCCCCCTGAGACACAGACACAACAAGCACAGAGTAGACCAACAGCAACTCGCTCAGACACAGGTACCTCTTATACCTATTAGAGGAAGCGATGGGCAGATATCAATGCAAAAATACATACAACAACATAAGGAGCAATGTGGCATCACCAGAATCTAGCCCTCCTACAACATCAAGACCTGAACATCACAATGTAGAAGAAGCAGAAGCAAGTAACCATAAAAATAGCTTCATGAAGATGCTAGAGGCCTTTCAAGACAAAATGAAAAATTCCCTTAAAGAAGTGGAGGAAAAGGCAAACAAAAAATTGGAAGAAATCAATAAAGAGATAGAGGAAAAGACAAAAAAAATATTTGGAAGAAATCAATAAATCCCTTAAAGAAAGCCAAGAAAACCATGAAAAAGCAATTAAACATATGAGGGAAACAGTTCAAGACCAGAAAAGGGAAATAGAAACAGTGAAGAAGACACAAACAGAGGGAAAGCTGGAAATAGAAAATCTGAGTAAATGAACAGGAAACACAGATGCAAGCATAACCAACAGAATACAAGAGATGGAAGAGAGAATCTCTGGTGTAGAGGATACAATAGAGCAAATGGATTCGTCAGTCAAAGAAAATACCAAAGCCAAAAAAGTCATAACACAAAATGTTCAGGAAATCTGGGATACCATGAAAAGGCCAAACCTAAGAATAATAAGGATAGAAGGAGGAGAAGAATAGCAACTCAAAAGGACAGAAAATATATTCAACAAGATCATTGAGGAAAATTTTCCCAACTTAAAGAAGGAAATACCTATGAAGATACAAGAAACCTACAGAACATCAAACAGACTAGACTCCCCCCAAAAAAGTCCTCTCGCCACATAATAATTAAACAACTAAACATACAGAATGAAGAGAGAATATTAAGAACAGCAAAGGAAAAAGGCCAAGTGACATATAAAGGCAAACCCATCAGAATAACACCCTGCTTCTCAATGGAGACGTTGAAAGCCAGAAGGACCTGGACAGATGTAATGCAGACACTAAGAGACCATGGATGCCAGCCTAGACTAATACACCCAGCAAAACTTTTGATCATCATAGACAGAGTGAACAAGACATTCCAAGAAAAAACCAGATTTAAACACCACTTATCCACAAATCCAGCCCTACAGAAAGTACTAGAAGGAAAATTCCAACCTAAGAAAGTCAGATACATCCACAAAAAAAAAAAAAAAAAAAAAAAAAAAAAAAAACCAAAAAAAAAAACAGGCAATAGATAGCCCCACTGCAGTAAATCCCAAAAAAGAAAAATACACGCACACTACCACCAAAAGATAACAGGAATTAACAACCAGTGGTCAATAATATCCCTTAATATCAATGGATTTAATTCACCTATAAAAAGACACAGACTAACAGAATGGATACGAAAGCAGGACCCCTCTTTCTGCTGCATACAAGAAACACACCTCAACTTCAAAGATAGACACTACCTCAGAATAAAAGGCTAGGCAAAGTCTTTCCAATCAAATGGTCTTAAGAAGCAAGCTGGTGTAGCTATCCTAATATCCAACAAAATAGACTTCAAACTAAAATCAATCAAAAAAGATCAAGAAGGACATTACATTCTCATCACAGGGAAGATCCACCAAGATGAAGTTTCAATTCTGAACATTTATGCCCCAAACACAAGGGCACCCACATATGTAATAGAAATATTACTAAAGCTAAATCACACATAAAACCCCATACACTAATAGTGGGAAACTTCAACACCCCATTCTCATCACTGGACAGATCTGCCAAATCAAAACTTAACAGAGAAAAAAGGGGCTTAACTGATGTTATGACTCAAATGGACTTAATCAATATCTACAGAACATTCCATCCTAACAAAAAAGAATATACCTTCCTCAGCACCCCATGGGACCTTCTCCAAAATCAACCACATACTCAGCCACAAAGCAAATCTCAACAGGTAAAAAAAATTGAAATAACCTCCTGTATTCTATCAGACCACCATGGTTTACAGTTAGATTTCAACAATAAAAATTACAGAAAGCCTACACTCTCATGGAAACTGAATAATGCTCAACTGAATCACCAATGGGTCAAGGAAGAAATAAAGAAAGAAATTAAAGACTTACTAGAGATCAATGAAAATGAAGGCACTACATACCAAAACTTATGGGACACTATGAAAGCAGTGCTAAGAGGGAAATTCACAGCACTAAATGCCCACATAAAGAAGTTGGAGAAATCTCACACTAGCAACTTAACAGCACAACTGAAAGCTCTAGAACAAGAAGAGGCAAAGTCACTCAGGATGAATAGACGCCAAGAAATAATCAAATTGAGAGCTGAAATCAATAAAATAGAAACAAAGAGAACAATTCAAAGAATCAATGAAACAAAGAGTTGGTTCTTTGAGAAAATCAACAAGATAGACAAGCCCTTATCCAGACTAACCAATAGGCAGAGAGAGAGAGAGAGCATCCAAATTAGCAAAATCAGAAATGAAAAGGGAGACATAACAACCGACAATGAGGAAATCCAGAGAATCATCAGATCACACATCAAAAACCTCAACTCCACAAAATTAGAAAATCTAAAAGAAACGGACAATTTTCTGGATAGGTACCATATACCTAAGTTAAATCAAGACCAGATAAACTATTTAAATAGAACAATAACCCCTAAGGAAATAGAAACAATCATTAAAAGTCTCCCAACCAAAAAAAGCCCAGGACCAGATGGTTTCAACACGAAATTCCACCAGATCTTCAAAGAAGAGTTAATACCAATACTCTTTAAAATGTTTCACACAATAGAAACAGAGGGAACATAAACCAAACTCCTTCTATGAGGCTACAGTTACTCTGATACCCAAGCCAAACAAAGATGCAACAAAGAAAGAAAATTACAGAACAATCTCCCTCATGAACATTGATACAAAAATACGCAATAAAATATTGGCAAACAGACTCCAAGAACACATCAAAACAATTATCCACCATGATCAAGTAGGCTTCATCCCAGGGATGCAAGGTTGGTTCAACATACAAAAGTCTGTCAATGTAATACACCATATAAACAAACTGAAAGAAAAAAAACACTTGATCATTTTATTAGATGCTGAAAAGGCCTTTGACAAAATCCATCACCCCTTCATGATAAAGGTCTTGGAGAGATCAGGAATACAGGGAACATACCTAAACATAATAAAGGCAATTTACAGCAAGCCAACAGCCAACATCAAAGTAAATGGAGAGAAACTCAAAGCAATTCCACTAAAATCAGGAAAGAGGCAAGGCTGTCCACTCTCCCCATATTTATTCAATATAGTACTTGAAGTTCTAGCCAGAGCAATAAGACAACAAAAGGAGATCAAGGGGATACAAATTGGGATACAAGGAAGAAGTCAAACTTTCACTATTTGCAGATGATATGATAGTATACATAAATGACCCTAAAATTCGACTGAGGAACTCCTACAGCTGATAAACACCTTTAGTAATGTGGCAGGATACAAGATTAACTCAAAAAAAAAATCAGTAGCCCTCCTATATACAAATGATAAAAGGGCTAAGAAAGAAATCAGAGAAACATCACCCTTTATAATAGCCACAAATAATGTAAAATACCTTGGGGTAACTCTAACTAAGCAAGTAAAGGACCTGTATGACAAGAACTTTAAGTGTCTGGAGAAAGAAATTGAAGAAGATATCAGAAAATGTAAAGATCTCCCATGCTCATGGATAGGTAGGATTAACATAGTAAAAATGGCAATCTTACCAAAAGCAATCTACAGATTCAATGCAATCCCCATCAAAATCCCAACACAATTCTTCACAGACCTAGAAAGAACAATACTCAACTTCATATGGAAAAACAGAAAACCCAGGATAGCTAAAAGAATCCTGAACAATAAGACAATCTCTGGAGGCATCACGATCCCTGACTTCAAGCTCTACTATAGAGCTATAGTAATAAAAACAGCTTGGTACTGGCATAAAAATAACATGTGGACCAATGGACCCTGACATTAATCTGCACATGTATGAACACCTAATTTTTGACAAAGAAGCCAAAACTGTACAATGGAAAAAAGAAAGCATCTTCAACAAATGGTGCTGGCATAACTGGAGGTCAACATGTAGAAGATGGCAAATAGATCGATATCTGTCACCGTGCACAAAACTTAAGTCCAAGTGGATCAAAGACCTCAACACAGATCCAGTTACTCGGAAACTGATAGCAGAGAAAGTAGGAAGTAGAACGCATTGGCACCGGTTATCATTTCCTAAATATAACACCAGTATCACGGACACTGAGAGAAACAATAAATAAATGGGATCTCTTGAAACTGAGAAGCTTTTGTAGGGCCAAGGACACTGTCAATAAGACAAACGACAGCCTACAGAATGGGAAAAGATCTTCACCACCCCCACATCTGACAGAGGGCTAATCTCCAGAATATATAAAGAACTCAAGAAACTAGATACCAAAATACCTAACAGTCCAATTTTAAAAATGGGCTATAGAGCTAAACAGAGAATTCTCAACAGAAGAATCTCAAATGGCTGAAAGACATTTAAGGAATTGCTCAACATCCTTAGTCATCAGGGAAATGCAAATCCAAACAACTCTGAGATACCATCTTACACCTGTCACAATGGCTAAAATCAAAAACACTGGAGACAGCTTATGTTGGAGAGGATGTGGAGCAAGGGGAATACTCCTACACTCTTGGTGGGAATGCAAACTTGTACAACCACTTTGGAAATCAGTATGGTGGTTTCTCAGAAAATTGGGAATCAATCTACCTCAAGACCCAGCTATACCACTCTTGCATATATATCCAAGGAACACTCAATCATACCACAAGGACACATGCTCAACTATGTTCATAGCAGCATTATTTGTAATAGCCAGAACCTGGAAACAATCTAGATGCCCCTCAACTAAAGAATGGATAAAGAAAATGTGGTACATATACACAATGGAATACTACTCAGCAGATAAAAACAATTATATCATGAAGTTCGCAGGCAAATGGATAGAACTAGAAAATATCATCCTGAGTGAGGTAACCCAGACTCAGAAAGACAAACATGGTATGTGCTCACTCATAAGCAGATACTAGATGTAAAGCAAAGGATAACCAGACTGCAACCCACAGCTCCTGGGAGGCTAGCTAATAAAGAGGACCCTAGGAAACACACAGGGACTGCCCAGTGACAAAGAAATGGATGAGATCTACATGAGCAAACTGGGGGTGAGGAGGGTAATGGAAGGCAAGAGTCGGGGGAAAGAGAGCTTAGGAGAGCGGGAGGTTCTAGCTGGATCAGGAACAGAGTGGGAGAACAAGGAAAGAGATACTATGATAAATGAAGACACCACAGAAATAGGAAGAAGCAGAGTGCTAGGGAGGTCCCCAGGAATCCACAATGATGACTCCACCATAGACTACTGGCAATGGTTGAGAGGGTGTCTGAGCTGACCTACTCTGGTGATCGGATGGCTGAATTCCCTGTCATCATAGAACACTCATCCACTGACTGATGGAAGCAGATGCAGAGATCCTTGACCGAGTCCCAGTCGGAGCTCCAGGATACCATGATTGGAAAAAGTACAGAGACAACTAGCTAAACTATTGGAAATACATGAACTGTGGACCAATAGCTGAGGAGCCCCCAAGATACTGGACTAGGCCCTATGGATAAGTGAGACAGTTGTTTAGCTTGAACTGTTTGGGGGGCCCTCAGGCAGTGGGACTGGGACCTGTCCCTAGTGCATGAGCCGGCTTTTAGGAACCTAGTGCCTATGGTTAAGATATTGTGTAGCCTTGGCGCAGGGAGGAGGGGCTTAGACCTGCCTCAGCTGAATGTGCCAGGCTCTGCTGACTCCACATGGGAGACCTTGCCTTGGAGGAGGTGGGAATGGGGGGTGGTTTGAGGGGGTTGAGGAGGAGGAGGGAGGACAGGGGAATCTGTGACTGATATGTAGGATGAATGGAAATTTTCTTAATGAAAAAATAAATAAATAAAAATACAAAAAAGTATGTTTCAAGCTGGGTGGTGGTGGTGGTACACACCTTTAACTGCAGCACTCAGGAGGCAGAGACAGGTTGTGTGTCAATCTCTGTGAGTTCAAGGCCAGCCTGGTCTTTAGAATGAATTCCAGGACAGCCAAGTCAGTTACACAGAAAAAAAAACAAACAAAATCTCAAAAATTCAAAAAAACAAAAGTATGTTTCAAATAAAAACTTGAATAAACTGCTTTATTTTAAAATCTTGCTACTTAAACTATTCAATTTTATCTAAAGCAGATAATTGTCTATACTCCTCATTTAAAGGAAACATGCAGAATACAAAACAGGAGTTCTCCATAGTGGCTTCCATCAGTCCTTTAAGACAAAAGTTTAATTCCTCTTACTCAAATCTTTTATGTGTCTTTTTTGTTACACCAGCCAGTAAATGCTGTATGGCTTCCTCTCTTTGCTTCCTATATGGCAACGACAATTTTAAACAGGCTTTAGTCCATATATTGATATCCTTAGATATATAATTCTAGTTTAAAAACAAATTATACCAAGCACATTAAGACATATATGTAGCAATGTCCACTTTACCTCATAACTACAGAAATGCAACATAAACAGTAAAACTACTTTTCTCCCACCAAATCCATGGACAGAGACAGACAGACAGACAGACAGACAGACAGACACACACACACACACACACACACTCCCCCAAACAAAAGAAACACCCTAAACTAGATTTGACACCAAAAAGAAGTGGACTGAGAAATCTATTTCGTATTTCTGCACATATCTTCTAACTCAAACATTCCCTTTCTAGTCTTGGTGTGGTGCTATGTGCCTTTAATACCAGCACACTGAAGGCAGAGGTAGTTGGATCTCTTTGAGTTCAAGGTCATCTGTTCTATACCATATATTCAAGGCCGGCCAGGGCTACAGAGAGAGACTCTGTCTCAAGGGAAAAAAAAAAAACCAAAAATCTGCTCAGAATTCAGATGCTCAAAGTTGTTGTAGGGATTTGAAATTTGTATCTTCCTCATTCAAAAGTCAAGTAAGTCAAAGAGTGAGCATTCTAGCCCCTCTGAACCAGGAAGTGAGGTTTAGGAGGCAGTGACAATTATCTGAGGCAATGTATGACTCCTAGTCTAGAATTTGAATCCTCTCATGACCATCACTTGACTAAGAATAACTGCATCTCATGACAACAAAGGACTTCTGTACTGGATAGTTTTATGTCAACTTGATACAAATTAGCTATGTGAAAGGGGGGAATCTCAATTGAGAAAATGCCTCCATAAATTCTGGCTGTAGGGCATTTTCTTGATCAGTGATTGATGGGGGAGGGCCCAGTCAATTGTGGGTGGTGCCATCCTTGGGCTGGTGGTCCTGGCTATTACAAGAAAGCAGGCTGAACAAGGTGTGATGAGCAATCTATTAAGCAGCACCCCTCCATGGCCTCTGCATCAGCTCCTCCCTCCAGGTTCCTGCCCTGTTTGAGTTCCTGTCCTGACTTCCTTCAGTGATGAACAGTGACGTGGAAATGTAAGCCAACTAAACCCTGAACTCCCCAAGTTGCTTTGATCATGGTGTTTCATCACAGTAATAGTAATCATAAGTAAGACAACTTCCTTCTGAGGGTTCATGAGGTAATCAAGGGATTATACATTGATGATAACTCATTCCAACTTCCTCAAACAGATCAGAAACTATCATTCTGAGATCGTATCTTCTGAGCTATAAGGACTAATTAAAAAAGTGTTTAGGACTGGCAGTGCTGCAGTTCAGTGGTAGAGTACTTGCTTAGCATATATCAGGTTCTGGGTTTGATCCCTACCATTGCCAAAACATAAACAAAAGGCATTCAAAAGCAGGGATGTGTTCCTTAGAAGTATGTTTTTCAATGTGTGCTAAAATCTGAAGTAACTGCTTGACTTAACATTTTTTGAGACAGGTCCTAATTATTCATAATTATATGTTCAAGGCCTTATTGGCCTGGAACTCACAGCAATCCATCTGTTTCTGCTTCTCATATACTGGGATCGAAGTCATGCACTACCACACACAGCTTAACTTTTTAATTAAATCAATGACTTTACTGATTCTATCAAATAAGACATGTAGCCAGGCTCAGAGGCACATGCCTGTAATCTCTGAAAACAATAGAGTACATCTTTCTCATGGTACCTAAGAGTACTGGGTTTTTTTTGTGTGTGTGTTTTTTTATTTTGTTTTGTTTTAAGATTTCTTTATTTATTATGTACACATTGTTCTGTCTGCATGTATGCCTGCAGACCAGAAGAGGGCACCAGATCTCATTACAGATGGTTGTGAGCCATCATGTGGTTGCTGGGACTTAAATTCAGGACCTCTGGAAAAGCAGCAGCCAGTGCTCTTAACCACTAAGCCATCTCTCCAACCCCGGAGTACTGTTTTTATCCTATACATAAAACCATCATGTTCCTAATTTAATTTTCTTAGAATCATCTAACCTCCTACCCTCAGTCTAATTTATAGGCACAGGCAGTTTGCCCCCCAAGTATCTGTGATGCAAGTACTCTCTTTCATGCATAAGAATCAAAACAAGTAGCCCACCATCTTCTATGAACAATAATCAACATATCCCCTCACTGGGAATAGAATGTCCTCCATAGGCTTATGTTTTGAAGGTAGTGGCACCTTTGGGAGGTGGGTTCTGGCTATTGGAAGGTTACTGAGGACAACAAGCCTTTGACAGTTTTAGCTCAACTCTAGTTCTGGTTCATCTCTTCCGCTTCGTGGTCAGCAAATATGTGAAGGAGGAATCTGCAGAATACTTTTATCACTATAAAACCCACTCCTTCTCTACTGTGATGGGCACCAATCTCTTGAGACCTTGAGCCAAAAAGAAATCATTCCTCCTTTACGTTGTTACTGTCAGGTATTTTTGTCATGGAGACTTAAAAGTTGAGGCTACTTAGAGAGTATTTATAGCATGTGAGAGGATGTGCCTAGGTTATAAACAAATATGACAACATTTTCTAGAAAGGCCTGAAGCATATACAGATTCTGGTATCCGAAAGGGGGATCCTGGGACAGTCTCCAGAAACTAGTGAGAGAAAACTCTAACTGTAAGTTCATAGGCATATTGAAATCTCTAACATATAGAAAAGCCACACAGGCTTGTAATTTTAACATTCTACTCCTTGTTTGTCTTGGTGAACAAAAAAGAGGCACATATCTCACCTTTTGACCACAAGCTTCAGGGTCTTGTGGGAGCCTTTCACCAGGCAAATTGCTTCTTGTCTGAACCCTGAGAGATTCACATCATTGATACCCACGATCTCATCTCCAGCTAGTAGCTTGTCGACTGCTGCAGCTTTGCTTCCTTCTTCAATCTGTAACACAGAAGGGGGTTCCATGAACATCCATGAGCCATAGCAAGTTCCTCCAATGCAGCTGGGAATATAACATGTACAGGGTTCAAGCAGGTCACAATTTTAGGATTACCTAGGAGTAAAAGGACCCATACAATGATGCTTCTTAATCTGTATCCCTCATCCTGATTAGTCCCCCAGTACACAAGTTCACTGAAGGAGGAATGGGAAGACTCAGAAACCCATATAATCAAAAACAAAGGATCCAAAACCAGATTAATATTCTGGAATTCCTTCATCTGAACAATATTTTGGATCATTCTTACTATTTACTAATTATTTCTCATACATTAATCCTGTACCTTGTTTTAGTAACATTTTTAGATATATTTCAAATTCCATACATCCACTTATAAAAGCCATATGTTTTTTACAGCTTTTAGTTCATTCAGAGTTGCATAGTCACCATCAATTTCAGAACATTTCCTTGGCCTCAAGAGAAACCACTGATCATTAAGCAGTATAGTTATAATAGTCCTAATCACTTTCTTTCCTTTTCTTCCAGCAGGAGAGAATGAACCCAGCCCCACTGAGCTGTGTCCTCAGTACTATCCGTTCATTACTCATTCATTCACTGAGAAAGGATCCCACTATGTAGTCCAGGGTAGCCTAGGATTTACTTTTATAGAGCAGGCAGGCCTTGAACTTATGATCCTTCTGCCTCAGATTGCAGAGTAGCTGGGATCTCAGGCCTACACTGCCACTACCACATACACTCTCTAGTCTACAAATTTCCCTGCTTGTGACCTTTTAATGTTTAGTTTCTGTAATTTAGCATAATATTTTCCATATGCATCTGTGTTATAGCATGTCATTACTTCATTAAATTTTATGACTAAATAATCTATGATATGAACAAAGCACATTTTGTTCATAGATTTATCAGCTGATAGTCATTTAAGCTGTTTCTATTTTTAGTGATTATGAATAATGCTTCTATAAATATTGGTATACCAGGTTTTATGTGGACATATATTCTTTTCTGTTGGGTATACCTACAAGAAGAAATGATGGGTCCTATGGTAATTATATTTAATATTTTTGAGAAAATATCAGTTCTTTTTTAAAAAAAATAAGACTTCACTTCTCAGAGGCAGTTCATAAAGATTCTGAATTCTCCATATGCTTGTTAATACCTATATCTTTACCACAGTCCTAATCAGATTATGTCATGCTATTCATATTAAGAAATTCATTAATCAGTGCTAAGAATATCCTGCACTAAGGGGGTATGGACTTAGTAGTAGAGCACTTGCCTGGCATGTGTAAGGCCATTGGCTCCATCCTCAGCACAGGAGGAAAAAAAGGCATACATGCACAAAGTTTGAATATCACCTTTTATAGCTCCTACCTTAAATACAACACAGATCATTGTTATTTGATCTAGTACTTATACCATTTAGTAGTAACTAAAACCTAGCTAGGCCAGCAATTAACTACATACAGATCCATACATATACTTATCTTCTGCACAAGTGGTTGGCTAGCAAATAGTCACTGGCCAAACAAAATCCAGCCAGGGGACTTTACTGTCCTTGTTACCTATTAATAAAACTTACCAGAACATAAATACACATTTAGATAGTGCCACGAAGGACCACTGACTTTTAGGCCCACAAAGCCAAATATACTTTCTACTTTGCTTATTACACTCTCCTCCCCAAAACTCCTGAAAAGAAACAAGAAGTTGCAAAGAACCCCAGTGTTCTTTGCACCATCAAACAAATGACTAGTGGTACTCAGTACACAATCTGTTAGTTGACTTGTTTGTTTTGAGACAAGGTCTCATTATATACCCCAGGCTGGTCTCAAATTCGGGATCTTTTGTCTCATATTTTGAGTGGTGCACACCTTTTATAACAACACTGAAGAGACTGAAACAACCGAGTTTTAGGCCAGCCAGAGCAAAAAAAATGAGACCCTGTCTCTAAATAATTAAATAAATAAACATATTTACACAGTTTACTAAACTCTCTACCAAGTCCCTAGGAGAATTGAAGTTTTATGCTAAAAAGGCAATTATCCACTGTAGGTCAGTATCACACACAAAATTAAAATAGTACTCCTAGCTTGTCCTAAAGGGGCAAGTCTATAATTTCAGGTACTCAGGAGGCTTAAGCAGTAACTTACCAGCCCTTGCTCCCAAACAAAAAACAAAAATGTGCTGGGGACAGTAAGATAGTTCAGAAGACAAATGTGCTTGCTGTCAAGCCTGATGAACAGATTTTGATCCCCAGGACCCTATGGTAAAAAGAGAGAGGCAATATAACTGACTCCTGCAAGTTATCCAGTTACTTTTACACACACACACACACACACACACACACACACACACACACACACACAATGAATGAATGAAATAACAAATGAAATTTGAATTTTTTTTAAAAAATGGGTTGGGGACATAGTTTAATGGTGAAACATTTGTCTTCATGCATGAAGCTCAAGGTTCAAGCAAACACTCTTAGCAAAAACAGGAAGTAGTCCATCCAATAAATAATTCGCTTCAAAAGTCCAAATAACTTTTTTTTTTTTTTTTTTTTTTGTTTTGTTTTGTTTTTCGAGACAGGGTTTCTCTGTGTAGCTTTGCGCCTTTCCTGGAACTCACTTGGTAGTCCAGGCTGGCCTCGAACTCACAGAGATCCGCCTGGCTCTGCCTCCCGAGTGCTGGGATTAAAGGCGTGCGCCACCACCGCCCGGCCTGTTTTGTTTTTTGAGACAGGATCTCACTGTATTGCTCTGACTGGCCTTGCTGTATAGACAACGCTGGCCTCAAACTCACAGAGATCCACCTGCCTCTGTCTCTCAAGTGATAGAATTAAAGATATGTGCCACCACGCCCAGCAAGTCTAGACAATTTTATCCTAATGTCATAACAAACATACTTAATTTATACCTGACTTAAGACCATACCCTCTGGCATAAATGCACAGCCAAAATGCACACGACATCTAAAAGAAACTAGGTTTTGACAAATCTCATGTGAAAGACTTAGGAGTACCCAGGTCAAAAAGCATGTGGGCAACTGGCTGTCTAATGGTAGGACCCAAGGAAAGGCATCCTACATGTGGAATGACTAGAAACAGGGTGTATTTAAAGCCTGAATATGAGGTTGGGGGTACCAATGGAGGCAACTTAGATATAACACAGACCATGGAGAAAGGATAGATAAGGAGGAAGAATGAACATCAAGAACAGATCCTGGGCTGCTAACAGTGATGGATGAGAAGACAAGCCAAAACCCAGGAATACAAGACTGTAGCTGGGATCACTCCCCTGAAGCCAGCTGGTAGAAGAATCTCAACATCAGACCCTTCAATCTGGTAGGAATCTGGGTCCCTGGATGGTGGGCTGAGAAACACAAACTATTTGGAGCCTTGCTACTAAATAGTTGTGCATTTTAGATGCAAACAACCCAAAAGTCCATTAACAGGTGAATATATAAGTAAAATGTATATATATACAATGACATGCTATCCAGCCTTTTTTTTTTTTTAAAGTGGGATTGAGATATAGCTCAGAGGTAAGGTACCTGCATGGCATGCATAAGGTCTGAGTTTCCATCCCCACTATCCTCATGCCCCCCCAAAGGATGCTCTATTATATATTACAGTAAGAATAATTTTGACATTATACTGTATGACATATACCAGATTTTTTTTAAGCATGTAACTCCATTTATATGAGGTGTCTAAGTACCTAAAACCAGAAGCAGAATGGTGGTTTCCAAGGGCAGGGAAAAGAAGGAAGAATAGAGAATTAGCACTTAATGGCTTAATGGGGCCAGAGTTGCAGTATGAGAGGATGGAAGGCTGTCAACACACAGACACTGGTGATGGTTGTAACAACAGTGTGAAATATACCTAAGGGCCACTGACTCTACATTTCAACATGCTTTTACAAAGCTCAATTTTATGTTGGATACATTTTCACACAATAAAAAGTTGTGTGTTCTTCAATAAATAAAAGGAAGGAAACTATTCTGTCCTAGTGTAAAATTCAGAGGCTAAACTTTAAAATACATCCCTGACCCTAAAAAATTTTAATTCTACTAACATTAAGAAAATCTTTAGCAAAGTCATGGTGACAGGGTTATTGTGCTAGGAATTGAACCCAAGGCTTTATGCATGCAAGCCAAGTGCTCTATAAATATCTCCAGTCCCAGTTTTTCTGAAACTGGGTCTCACAACGTATACCACACTCCTGTGCTGGTTAGTTTTATGTCAACTTGACACACTGAAAAGAGGGAATCTCAATTGAGAAAATGCCTCCATAAGGCATTTTCTTAATTAGTGATTGATGTGGGAGGGCCTAGCCCACTGTGGGTGGGACACCCCTGGGCTGATGGTCCTGGGTTCTATAAGAAAGCAGGCTGAGCAAGATATGGGGAGCAAGCTAGTAAGCAGCATCCCTTCATGGGCTCTATATCAGCTCCTGCCTCCAGTATCCTGCCCCGTTTGAGTTTCTGTCCTAACTTTCTTCAATGATGAACAGCAATGTGCGAGTATAAGCCAAATAAACCCTTTCCTCCTCAAGTTGCTTTGGTCATGGTGTTTTGTTGCAGCAACAGAAAACCTAACTAAGACAACCCCCAAGACTTGGAATCATTAAGTATGTCACGATGCCCGGCCAAGACAGTTTTTAGAGTAGTACTTCCTCAGAATGACGTATTACCTGTGTCTGACTCAGCTATGGTGAGTGGGTTTTAAGAGTAGGTTTTCCATCCTGTTCCCATAAATGCTTATATAATAAGTTCTGGGACATTTTATCAAAGTGATCTCATCTAAGTCCTTCTACCTTCTCAAAGAAGGATGATAATACCTGCTATTTCTTGTCTACAAAGAACCCATCTGCCTTCCTCAGCTATGCCCCATCTCTATTTTCCAGGGAAAATATATTTGCATTTAGGAGATACCATGGTATTTTCCTTTTCATTGCTCCCCTGACAAGAGATATTTATGTAGGCAGGAGGAATGTAATCAGAAAACAAAAATCTGGCCACTATATCCCCAGCCTGCTGCCACTACAGCCTACAATCTGGTGCTGATCCAGCATGGTGAGAGTGCCCAGAACCTGGAGAATAGCTTCAGTACCAAGATGCAATTTGGTATGTTTCACCTCAGTGCAGAAGAAACAATTTGGTATGTTTCACCTCAGTGCAGAAAAGAACAATCTGATCATCTGAACAGTGTGGCTGCCAGTAGAGAGGACCTAGCACCTCAATGAGTAGCACTATGGGGGTCTGACTGGCCTCAATAAGGTAGAAACTGCTGCCAAGCATGGTGAAGCATAGGTAACAATCTGAGGGTGCTCCTACAACATTCCATCACCACCAAAGGTGCCTGATTATCCTTCCACATCAGTAAGGATCACAGGTATTCAGACTTCATTGAGGATCAGCTACCCTCTTATGAGTGTCTGAAGGACACTACTGTCAGAACTTTAGGCTCTTATCTGATTTACAATACTAGCTGAAAGCTTTAGCTCCACAATGGCCTCTTGAAAAAGACCCACCGGACACTTGAGATACCCTAAAGGCTGTTGCCATGAGCTGTAACAAGGACACCTTTCCCCTCTTTGAGCTGAGAGATTTCTTCAAAGAGGGAAAAAATTAGATAATAGGTTAGACCCATCAAACCCATGCAGTTCCTGGGGGGATGAAGAGACCTATGTGTGAAGCTGTGAAAATTGTGGCTACTTGGGGCAAGGCCAAGAAGTAAAGGCAAGCAGGCACACTACTACCCCAAAACACACTTTCCCTTGTATTCATGTCTCCTATACTTTTCTCCAACACCTGTCACGCTGATTACATCTTCAGGATATTAAGTGGTAGTTTGAAAAAGGGATAAGTGGCTCTCATTTTCATTTTAGTATTTTGTCCCCTGAACCCACTCCCCTCACAAAATTTGCCAGAATAGCACCTCTTGGGTGTAAGTCCTTTGTCCAAACCCAGGAAATGCTCCTCTTATCCAGAAGAATCAAGAGGCGGTAATTATAGTTTGTCTTAGTGCATTGTTTACTAAGGAGCTGCTTGGAAAAAGGACAGAGAAGAACCATGATGGGGCATGCCCAAAGAGAAACCAGAGCTTTTTTTTTTTTTTTTTTTTTTTTTTTTTTTGTCCCTGGAGCTTGTCCTTTGTGTTAAGTCTCAAAGAAAGCCTGAACAAATGGCTGAAATGTCTATTTAACATTTCAAAGTGGATACTGGCTGCCAGGTTCTCCCAGCATCTCTCAGCATTACAAGTACCTGTTACAGAGTCATCCTGGCTGGCATACCCCAGCCCCTACCCTAAATCTCTCCAGGCCCCGAGCTTCACTTCCCTTTCCTCTGTTTCTCTTTTCCTATAAAACCAAGCCATTTTGGCTATGAGCCCTCTTGGCTCCCACACACTCTCTTGGGTCTTGGTTTCTCTCTTGGCTGCTTCCTCTCTTCTCTTCCTCTCTCACTCTCCCCCTCCTCTCCCCTCTCATGGCCTGGTTCAGTCTGCTGGCCATGTTCAGTCTGGACTCTTCCAGATGCCTCTGGCTGTTCTCCCCCTCATATCTACAATAAACCTTCTCAATCTTACCTTGGAGCCATCATGTCCTTATTTTTCTTTTTTTTAAGATTTACTTATTTTATGGACATTGGTATTTTGTCAAAATATATGTCTGTGTGAGGGTGTTGAGGTCCCCTGGAACTAGAGTTTACAGACAGGTGTGAGCTGCCATATGGGTGCTGGTAATTGAACCCAGGTCCTCTGGAAGAGCTGCTGGTGCTTTTAACTGCTGAGCCATCTCTCCAGCCCCGATGTCCTTCTTTTTCATTCACTATGTTCTACTGCAGTTGAGTAACTGGGGACTGTGGTCATTCCAATGGAAGATGAAAGTGTCCTGCATAGTGATTTTTGAAAAATAATTCCCTCCCTGACTCTAAAGGAACTGGTTCCAGAAGGCTGGAATCAATCCTGAATCAAGCTTATATGCTATATTTAATAATACACAAAATCCCTTCTGAGGTTTCTAGTGGTAGCTGAAACAGTACTGCATTCAGTCAAGAGAAAATAAACCATTCCTCACACCAAATTGGGATAAATTCCTTGGCTTCAAAGGACCAGGAGTGCCTCTTGTTGTGTATCATCTGCCTTGCTATGCAGCAGTGAAATGTCACTTGATAACATAAGCACACAATATTTCATCATGCCTCATGAATCAGGTTCAGTTGCCTGGCCTTGCCATGTGAGTACTGATATTCACTTTACACATCACAGAATGACATCTTTTCCCAAATCAGTATAATAAAAGAGAGATGTGAAAATTTAAAAAAGAAAATGTTTTGTCAATTTCCATTCTATAGAGAACATGCCTAAACTTGGCACCAATTTTCAAAGAATAATGACTGTGGCTAACAGTGAGCCAGGCATGGGTGGTACATATCTGTGATCTCAGCACTCAGGAGTTTGAGATGGAACGATTTGTGGCCAGCCTGAGGTACACAGTGAGACTTGGTCTCAAACAAACAAATAAACATAGAAAACACAGAATTGCTACATGATGCTTGTTACACTGTAGTCTTGTGTTTGTAAGGAAAAGTCAGAGTGTGTGTGTTGTAACTATCAATATCAATACAGTAGACCCTTACAGTCAAGAATGAAGTCTTGGAAAGGTAAAAGAATGTGAATTCTACAGACAATCAGGTGCATTGTAGACAAAACAGTCTAGTACAATTGAAATATGAAGGGCCATGTCCACCTCAGCTTCAGAGTGGAGATGTAAAGGCTCTACAAACAAAGTGTTGTGTAGGGCAACTTGAAAGGAAGACAGCAGGATTAGGGAGGACATTCCATGGAAGTCTTGATATGAAGAAACATGCAGGCAGGAAATGGAGGCATGCCAGAGGGATGAGTCAGGGGAAAGAGAGTAAAGAATACATAGGAGTGTGGGAGGACAAGGGCAGAAAGGGAGAAGACTGAGAACTTGACCTTGAAGCAGAATGTGGGCACTGTTCTTCGGGTAGTGGAAGTGGGTAAGGGGGGGGGAGCAAAGAAGTCCAGTGTGAACTTATGATGAAAATAACTGCTTCAGCAGAATTAAAACTAATTTCTTCAGCAAAAAGAATAAAGCAGCAAGATCCAGGCATGGTGGTGGACACCTGATATCCTGGCACTGCGGGTGGGGGCGGGAGGTGAAGTAGGAGAATTGCAAGTTTGAGGACAACCTAGGCTATAGTGAGACCTTGTGTTAAGTGGGGTGCAAGAAGCCAGTGCAGCCCTGATAATACCCACCCCTAAAGCCTTTTCAGTGCTCCTGACAGAGGGCAAGAGGTCTTCACAGGGTGAAGACAACTAAGGTAAGCAGGGCTCTCTGGTGGTGGAAGAAGAAAATCTAGCTCTGCTGTTCACATTGAAGTAAAATTCTGAGCTTGGGAAATGAAACATCCCCCATAACCAGTCATCAGAATGAAATAGGGAAGAACAACTTTGCTATTTTTTGAGTCTGAAATCATACTTCACTATATGAGTCACACATGCAGGTTATCAGCTGTAATTATATTTCACCTTCCAGTGAATAACCTAAAATGCATGACCAGACCATGCCTTTTGTTAGACAGGAGAATAATGACTTCTCCTCAGTCTTCTTAAGTCCCTTACTCATTCTGTCTGGTCTCAGTTCCTTCAGAAAGGAAGCTTGACTCAGGTCTGGAGTGGTGGTTAACAGGTTAGAAAATGCCATTAAGGTGGGACTTCAGGGAAAAAGAATATAGAGGTCTAGCAATCCTTTCATCCTACCTGAAATAAGGGCCAGGTTGTACTTGATGCTAAGACACAAAAAGGCAGATAAAGACTGGATGGGGTGACAGACAGAGACAGGTAAATGAAATGTTTACAAGGAAGATGATGGGTTGGTGACAAGTTCTGATGCAAGGGCAGAGGCATGTAGCCACCAAAATGTGAAGGAGAGATGCCCATGGGGCCTCAGTCTCCCAAGGCAAGCACAGGATCCAGGGGCTGCGTAGACAGCTATTAGTGAACAAAAAGGAGCTGATTGCTCCTCTGACTGTGAGAACCATGTATTGGGTCAAATTTTTATAAGGTAGAGAGGCAGCCTCAGCAGCCAGGTCAGATAGACTGGGAGCCAGGGAGCCACTTACATTCTGTGGCAAGAGCTCACAGCTTTCATGGCAATGGGCAGAACACCTAGCACTGTGGGCCTCTTCTCCAGATGGGGTGAAGGCCTGAAAACTCTGGTACCTGGTAAATCTCTATCAAGACCAGACAGTGCCAACTACAATCTCCCTAACAGACACCCATGAAGAGAACTAATAAATCCAGAAAACAATTTTCTGAAGAAAATTATATTTCTGCAGAGACAAAGGATTTAAAAACAGCATATCCCAAGCACTGCCAATTAGCAAAGTACCACGAGCTGGCAATGCATTGCCTCAACTTCAAACTTAAGAAAATAGGGGAAAAAAGAGCCTATCTACAGGGCCCAGGCAGTGCTGGAAAAAGAAAGAAATCTAGAACCATCCTGACCTGACCCTCCCAAGCCCCAAAGCCAAGTCGCACATCTCAATGACTGTAAGGCACAGGCTCTGAAACATCACCCCACCCTGGGACCATCTCTCCTGAAGCCACAGCTAGCACTTGTTTAGTACTGTCAGCAGAGGGCACCAGAGGGGCACAAAGGGAAGACTGGTTTCCCTTCCTTATCTCACAAGCTTTCCTCTCTGCCTGTCCGGTGGGACATGGTGGTCTGTGGTACACCTAATGACAGTAGCCTCAAAGGTGCTATCACTTCACCCCAACCCCCAGCAGTTTCCCAGGGAGTTTTAGCAACAACTTTCAGATGGCTTTCTAGTGAGTTTCACGGGCAGCCCAGCCAGTCTGCTAATGAGTTTCAAGGGAGACAGACAGTCAGACATAAATACAGTCTCAGTCTCTCTCAACGCAAGCACACACACACACACACACACACACACACACACACACACACACACACACACACACACACACACCACTGAGATGAACGGCTAAGCTCTGGGGGCTGGAGGGGACAGATTTCTTTTTTTTGTACATACCCTGACCCAGGAGATACCGCCTTCTTTATATGTTATTCACATTTGAGTTCTTTTTACCTGTAGTAATTATTAGTTAATGCCAAGTCAAAAATAAACAATAGCCTGTTGCTAATGATTCTGTGCAGTTTTTAAGTGATGAGTCCTCCCTATGGTATTAATATTAGCTCCAAACTACCATACTCAAGCAATCTCCTGCTTCAGCATCCTGAGAAGCTGTGACTATAGGTGCATGAACAGGAGAAATTTTTTCATCAAGAGCCACAGGCATAGAATAAATAAGTCTTGTTTTGCAATACCTCTGGTCTCTAAGGCAGCTACTCTAGTTTGTGTTTATAAAGAGACAAGACAGAAAACAGCCAATTCACCAAATTCTGACTTACATTAAGCATTCTTTATTCTAATTACTGTGTAGTTTGTTACCCAAAACTGACTAATAAAAGTTGTGAGGAAAATGTATTACCAGATACACAGCCCTGATGGCACAGAGGAGGAAAAACCAGGTAGCAAGGTGGGAAAAGGTTTGTGTGATGGAAGGTTTATAAAACATCGAGGAGAGATATGAGACTTAAGACTTGTCTCTACAGGATTTGGAAAAAATTACTTATTTTTCCTTGCTCTCAGTTTGGTCATCCAAAAACTAACTGTATGGTTGTCTAAATTGGGTTCGGTGATGGACTGCTGTAATCTCAGCCACTTGGGAGCCTGATGTAGAAGAACTGGGAGCTCCAGGTCAGCCTCAACAAAGCAAAACAATAAAAGCAAGCAAACAAAATACCATCAGGACAGCTAGACATGGTAGCAAATACCCATAATCCCAAACACCGAGAAGGTTGTATGCAAAAGGATCCAGAGTCCAAGGTCATTCTAAACTACATTATTTTATTCAAGACCAACCTGAGCTACACAAATCCTACCTTAAAAAAGAAAGGAAGGGGGAGAGGAAGGGAAAAGGAAGATAAAGGGGGAGGGGAGGAAAGTTAAGGGAAAGGGGAAATTATATGGAAAGGGAAAGAGGGAAAGGAAGGAAGGGAAAGGAAGAGGAGAGAAGAAGGGAAATGAGGGGGAATGGGGGAAAAAAAAGAAAAGACCCTAAGACAACCAGGAAGATAAAAGTGAGATAAAAATGATGATATGTTGCAAATTCCTAATACAAGTATATTAACAGATTACTGTTATTGTTACAATCTGTTTGTCAGATTGGGATTAAAGCCAGGTGTAGTGGCACAGCACTTGGGAGGTGAAGGCAGAAGGATCAGTTCAAGGGCATCTTACACAAGTATGTGTGTGATACACAGACCTTGCCTCCAAAACAAACAAACAAACAAACAAAACAAAACAAACAAAAAAACCCACCCTAGGTCAACTACAAGGATACAAATGAGTTAAAGATGGAAGTATGTTACAAACTCCAAGTATTATACAAATTTATTCACAAATTACTATTATTGTTACAATCTACTTATGGTTGATTGGGACTGGGAGCTGGGCTTCTGGAGTATGCCCACAATCCCAATACTTGGGAGGTGGAGGCAAGAGGATAGCAAGCAGTTCAAAGTAATCCTCAGCTAGTGAGTTTCAGGCCATCTTGAGCTACACGAGACCCTATCTCCATAACCAAAGGGAGGGGTGTGAAGAGGGAGGAAGAAGAAAAAGAAATGAAGTTCAGACAGCCCCACTCTCCAGTTCAGTGGCAACTTATACAGATCTTGATGATAATATGAGAACATTGGAAGCTTAGTGGAAAGGGAGATCTCTCCACTAGCCATTACTCCAAAGTTACTTAGGTGAAATGTTTTCTAAGCTCTTGTATGTAAGAAGATTAGAAAGAAAAACTCCAAGTTATCCTATACATTTGTATTGTTTAAACAGTAAGTTTTATGTACAGCATTACAGAAAACACAAAAAGTTTCAATTTGTAAATGGGGTGACTTAAAAGTTTAGCCTAAGCAAATTGTATAGAAACCAGGTCACATTTCCCCCATGAATTAAATGGTACCTAATAGCTGGGGGTGGGGCTAGCTCAGTGGTGGAGCACTTGTTTAGCATAGGCAAGGACCTGATTTCCATACTTAGTGATTGATATAAGAAAACTAAAGAATCTTCTATATATCTTGTCTGACACAGAGCCAATATACAGTTTTGTTGGGTGTGATGGAGATCACCTGTAATCCCTACACTCAAAATGTTGAGGCAGTTGTATTGGGAGTTAGAGGCCAGCTGAGTTACAGGCTACATAGCATATCTGAGACCAGCATGAGCGACATAGAAAGACTGTGGAGGAGGAGAGGATCAGCTAATATGTCATGGTCTAAATATCCTGTATTTACAACCAAGCAAGGAACAGAAAAAGAATGCATGCATATCTCACCAGCTGGCTCTCTGAAGGCAGACAGAGCCTGTGCATGGATCAGGAAAACTGTTCTCAAGGATCTCCATTCATTAGGTCAAAAGAGGAAGCTGCTAAGGATTAAAGGCAGAGGTGATACAACAGATGGGAGAGGTCATGTCACAGTCACATGGGGTGTTGTATAGATATGAAGAGAGTCCCAGAAGGCGCCACCCTGTTTTCATACTCCACCGCTCTACATCTTCACCTTGACAAGCAGCGCTATGTTAACAACCATCAGCAATCCGAATTAGTTAAGGGATAACCAGCCCAAGACCCACCATCTGCCTGTGACCCTTCTCCCAGTCACATCAGCTTCTAATGCTTTTAAAATTGCCATGCCACAGACCCCTCACTCAGTGCCTCTGCTCCCTGGCCAAACCCAGAAAGAAAATGGTTCCTGTCTTTAGGTGCTCATCTATGCAGCATCAGCATATGCTGCTAGCAATGCAGGGCAAGTGCCAGCTTCAGATTGGTGCTAGGATCATGGTGTCTACAGGGAAAAAAGCACATGCAACTCTTTAAAGAAACAAAATCATTTTGACATACACAGCTCAATGGCCTGATATATAACACACAGGAGAATAGCAGATAACTGAAGCTATGTGTATAGATGTGTGTTAGTCAGCTTTCTGAAACTATGACAAATTGCCTAGGAGAACCAATTAAAGAAATAAAAATATATTGGTTTTATAGTTATTTGAAAGGCTGCCTCTGAGCTTGTGACAAGGCAGTAAACAGGGCAGCAGAAGCACTTGGTAGAGCACATCTGTTCATCTCAAGGCAGTCAAGAAGTGAATGAGGCAGAGCCTGGGGTATCAACAATCCCTTCAAGGGCACACCCTCAATGGCCTATCTTCCTATTAATAGGTGCCACTTCCTAGAGGTTCGACCATCTCCTAACAGTACTGCCGACCAGCACCTTTTAATACAGGGACCTCAAGGGCCTTTAAGATCCAAATCATAACAGTATGTTAACCAAAGACAATCAGAAGAATGTTTAAACCAGTATTGTCTGTAATAACTCAACACTGGCTATTTTATCCAAATATTTGATCAGTAAAAATTGGGGTGGGGGTGGGGGTGGATTTGGATAGCCAAACAGAATACCTTACTTTAAAACAAACTTCTCAACCTCAGCACTGATAACATTTGGGGCCAGGTCATTCTTTGCTTTGGGCAGAACAGATGTCCTATACTTTATAGGCTGTTTAGCAGTATCACCAGTTTCAACAGCTACATACTACTATGTACTCTCCAGACATTGTCACATGTCTCCAGAGGGATACAATAGAGAACCACTATGTTAAATGATATACTAGAGATAACCAGAATGGCTCATGTGGAACAGAAAACCAAAGCCAAGTCACTTCCTATGCACCATGGAAGGAAGCAGGGAGCCACCTGGGTCACACAAATCATCCTCCTTCTGGTCTATAGCAGAATGCATATGTTTGAACAGGCCAGGTGGGGCCATCATATTTAACATTGTTCTACCATTTCCAACAAAATTGGCCTTGATATTCTAGTCACCATTCATCCTGCTGTCACTCATCCCAATAATGATGGGTCCACTGTCCACTCATCACTGAAATGTACACTACTCTGGCTTGCTCACATTCAGTCTAAAGGACCCCAGTCCTTATGTATTGAGGCTTGGTCCCACCTGATGGAGCAACTGAGAAGTAACTAGGTCATGAGGGTTCTGACCTAACCATAAAATAAGCCATTGGTGAGTTGGGAGGTGAGGTGTAGTTGGAGAAAGGAGGTCATACCCTAGATGGATGTATCATGTCCCTGATCCTGTGCCCCTTTCTCTACTTTCTGGCTACTGTGAGGTGAATAGTCCTGCCTTAACAGAGACCCAGAAACAACAGAGCCAGCTAATCATGAACTGTAACCTCTGAAACCGGGAGCCAAAATCAATCTTTGCTTCACTGAGTTATTTTTATCAGATAGTCTGTCACAGTGACAAAACACAACCAGCATCTTTCTAAAGACAAAGACCAAATTTTATATTTTGTTTTTTCCCCCTCTTGTACAGATGGCCCTCACCATACAATAGACACCATTTCTGGAAAGGCTGAAAGAAGAGGAAAAGAATCAGCAAAGATAAGTAAAGTTCCTGACTACAGCCCAACATTCATCTTAGGATGAATCGGAGAACGAGCACACACGCGCGGCGCGCGCGCGCGCGCGCACACACACACACACACACACACACACAAAAAAAAACACACCAAAAAAACCCCACCACACCACCATAGCTGTTCAAGTAGGTTTTCCAAATATCTAGATGCCAAGCAGGCGTCCCACCCATCTAGCAACAATGCTTATCTGCTCCTAGGCAGTTCTCACAGATCTCTAGGTAAAGAGGAGTCAGGTCTTTTAAACACTTGCTTACATGGAGATTACTAGGATTACTGAAACCTGCAGTTTTCAAAGCACAAAGGCAATCTGGAAGAACAGATACACAATCAAGAGACAGGAAACGGAACTGCTGGGTGTTAGAACACAGAGTCCCAGCTGCTCGGGACACATGGCTGTTTATTTTTAATGGACATTCCCATCCTAGGGCTAGTTCAAAGGATGTGTTGCTCTTAAACAATTGAATGCACTGTGGCTGTGCACGTAAGAAGGAAAGAGGGAGGGGGAACCGAGCTACAGTGACTTCCCTTGAAGTGAACTCAGGCACCACCACCCCCCACCTTCCTCTTTCTCTTGAGTACAGTATGATGTTCTTGCTAATCACAAAGACTATCTTTTAGTCTTTGGAAAAACCTTTTGGTGATGCTTGCTGTCAAAAACAAACATTAAAAGAAAAAGCTCTTGCACATGTTTATGGGGTTGGAAGGGTGGACGCAAGTAAGGGGCTGGGAGTACAACATACACAACCCCAGGGCAATGGCAGGATCCTCTCTTTAGGGGGTACCAGGTGTCTTGAGCTAACAATTTAGATTTTAAGAGGTAGACTGTTCTCAAATGTCTACATTGCTTTTCAAAAGAAGTGGTTCCTCCATTCCATTCCACCCCATAAAAACAGTACTATGGCATAGTGGTATATGGCTGTCATTCCACACTTGGGCTGCTAAGGCAGGAAGATCATGAGGTTGAGGCCAACATGGGGTACATAGGGAGGCATTACCTTAAAAGGGGGTGATGGCTAGGGTTATGGCTCACTACTAGAAGCCTTACCTTACTTTCAATCCCAGTAATACAAAATTAAAAAACAAAAGAAGTTAAAGAACCATAAAATCACATATGGCTTGTTTGGCTAATTCAAAACTTCTCAGATATAAATACCCATGGTATTTTTGTTGGCATCCATGCAGGAACCCAGCACCCCAAGGTGCTCAAGTCCCTTAATAGAATGTTTATAAAGGAAAAAAAAAGGTGAACCTTACTTTCCCCTTCTATTTTCTTTGTCCCGGATTTACGATTCAAGGTTCATGATTCTCCACAGTTGACCTTTCCCTGGAGCTTGATTCATGTCCAAGTTCCTTCCCTGTGATCCTTGATTGTGTCTTTTGGAAGTCTTCCCTTTCCCTCCCTCATCACTAATATTAAATTCTCTGTGGTAGCTCCCAGCCCTGTGCTTTCCAGTGTCTGAATCCCTTGCAGGGAGAGAGTGTCCACTAGGCAGAGAAGAGCAGAAAACAGCTGGAAACTTCAGAGCAGAGCCTTAGTCTCTGCAATCAAAGGGCAGAGATGTCTAGGGCCATCTCTTTGTGCTGGCCTTGAACTAAGACAGGATGCCCATGGATGCAGCAACTACTTGGCAACAGGGAAGACATAAAGGGCTATAGGTCCAGATGTGGCATGGCCATGGGTCTAGACAAAGCAGCTGGGAAAACTCTGAGATTCCAGGAAACTTTATGGTTCAGGATTCCCAGTATCTGCTTGAAGAGCCAGAAGTAAGGTAGTTAAAATAGCTTTTCCCGCCAGGCGGTGGTGGCACATGCCTTTAATATCAGCACTCAGGAGGCAGAGGCAGGCGGATCTCTGTGAGTTTGAGGCCAGCCTGGGCTACAGAGTGAGTTCCAGGAAAGGCACAAAGCTACACAGAGAAACCCTATCTCGAAAAACAAAACAAACAAAAAAGCTCTTCCCAGAAAAGATTGATGTTTCAAATGGTTCTTAACTCCATTTACTTAATGATTTATGTTTGTTTATTGGGGGTCATGGTATCACTCTGTAGCCGAGGCTGGCCTCAAACTCCTGATCCTCTCACCTTAGCCTCTGAAGTGCTGATATTACAGGTATGCACCATGCCCAGCTTATATATTCATTTTTTGATACTTTATTTTTTATATTTTGGAGACAGGGTCTCATGTAGTCTAGATTAACTGGAACTCACTGTGTCACTGAGGTTGACTTTGAATTTTTGAATCTCCTGCCTCCACCTCCCAAGAACTGAGATTAAAGGCATGCACCACTAAGCCTGGCTTAAATACCTTAAAAAAAAACTAACACAAATGAGAATAGTTCTATATGGTAAAACTTTGCTTGCTTTTATAATCAGGAAGAACTATGAAAGAGTAAAATCTATTATTGTGGCTGAGAAAAAAAGCAAAACCAGGAAGATTTTTCTTTGCTTTCTTTAAGAGTTAAGACACATTCAGTTAAGTGTGTGCTGAACATGGATGAGGCTGTAGGGTCTCCTCAGCACCACTAATAAATAAGTAGGAATAAAAGTAGACTAAATTTACCCTACATCTACCACCTACAATGGCATTATTACATTTCTATTTTCATCCAATGCTTGTATTTCTTGCTAACAAGGAAATGTATAGCTGTCTCTGCTATCCAATGGAGGGGGCAGTGTTCCTAGGCTCCTCTGTGGACACCAAGGTCTGAGGATCATCATGTCCCTTGTATACTATGGCACAGTGCATTCATACAGTCTATTCGTGCCTTCCATATACTTTAACCCATCTCCGAATCACCAATAATATTTAATACAATGTAAGTACCATGTACATAGTTGTTACACTATGTTGTTTAACTAATAACAAGAGGGAAAAGTTTGTACATGTTCAACACAAATTTTCTTCTCCAAAATATTTGTGATGCATGGTTGGTTACATCCAGTGACTATGGAATCAATGGATACAGAGGTCAATTGTAATGAACTTAAAAATATATCATGGGGTAGGCAGTAAGAGAGTTAACAGGTTTGAGTTCAATTGCTTTAAGAGCAATAGGAATACATGAGGGCAAGGTTTGATTGTTTGTTTCAAGGAAGCTAACACAGTTTTCACCTCAACAGTATTATTTATCCAAGCCAAAATGATACGAGAATCAAACCAAAATATCCTAACTATTGTCTAAGCTATAACTCTTCTCTGTTACTTAAAACACAGTAAGGTACTTAAAATTTATGCCACACAAACCAAGACTAAACAAAAACCAGACACCCTATGCTGACTTGTTCAGCTGCCAACTCTCCTACGGAAAAATCTTAATTCCTTAATGATATGTTTATTTCTTCTAAGTTCATCCACAGTTTGGGTAGATACAAAACAAAAACTGGGGCTAAAGAGATGGGTCAGCAGTTAGGAGTGCTTATTGCTTTTGCAGAGGCCTGAGTTTGATTGCCAGCACCTACTTCAGGTGGTTCACAACTACCTGTAACTCCAGCTCCAGAAGATCTAACACCCTCTTTTGGCCTCTGTGAGAACTCCACCCCCACTTGCACACGTATGTGTAAAATGACTTTTTTTTTTAAAGAAACCTGTTTAAGTATATAAATTTTAAATGACTTAATTTTTTCTGATAGGTAGCATCTCAGCCTCAGCTAAACAAAGATGAACAATTTGAAGTTTCAGCTGTGCTTCTTGGGAAGCAGGTGACCTTCCTTCCACTGGGATGGCAGAACTTGCTGAGTAATCTACCTCTACTTCCCCAAATGGTACAGCCTGGGTTATAACACTTAAGTGGGATGTACTTAGTTTATGATGGATGTGAATTTGTAAAGCAAAGGGACAACCCCCTCAAAATACACACACACACACACCCCTACCTCATGCTTATGTGAATCAAGAATAGAGCCATCTTTTCTTCTAGGCTTAAAATTCTTGACATAACAAAGGTGAACCTTCAAAGGCATTTCTGGTTCTTTTTCATTTTTTTTTCTAATCTGGAAACAGCCATATCTTATTTTGTATCCTTTTATGAACAAATTTTTCATGCAAAACTACACATTCATCTGCTAGGATTAATATGGAAATATTTGGGAGTATTTATCAATGTTCAAAATGGAATACAGATTGTTTTCATGATAGACTATAAATTTTTTTCAGCCCAATGTGGTAGCTCACATCAGCATCAGTAGTCTGAGGCAAGAAGACTCTAAGTTCAAGGCCAGCATGGGATACATAGTAAGACACTGTCTCAAAAAACAAAACAAACCCCTCAAAATTTAAATATGACAGTTGACCAAGAATTTTTCTCTCAATTCTATAGGAAAATAAAACAAAGATCATAAAGATAAGTGATTTACTATGACAGTTAATATGTGTACAAGACTTCCACAAGAACAGGAGAAAAAGAATGTATGTCTTTCAAGTGGAAGAAAATGCAGAGCAATAAACTCCTACCAGTAAGTCAGAGTCTTTCCCATTTAAACTCAGGTCTCAGACTGTGACATGGGAATGGAACTGGATATGAGCTCCCACCATCCACACAGTCTATCCATTTTAGAGAGAAGACATTCACAACAGAAGCATAACCAAGGTCTATCAGAATCCAAGGTGACAATGACAGATAGGAGTGACCTTTTTGAATTTAGGATATAAATGGTTTTATTGTAGATTATTTGATAAACATATTACAGAGTCTTTAGTGCCAATCTAATTATTCATATTCAAAACGCAATTTGTTCTGTAACAATATGCTTTACAATAAATAGAGTACCAGGAAGCCATCAAGGTTACAAAGTGAAAATGCTGATTCTGGTTCACAGTATGACACCTTCATCATTGAGTGTTAGTGTAACTAGTCTAACTTGCACCCTACTTCCTCTTACATTAGTTAAAGCCCAAGTTATTCATCAGCCAGCCTGTAACTGAATTAAGACTCAGTTTAGTTTATGATGGGCACAAGTTTGCAGAGAAAGGCAAAAAGATGAAAACAACGCATCCCCATGTTTACATGTAAACAAAGTGTCAGATTAAAATCTAAAAAGCACCAACCATACTAGAAGAACATTGAGAAAATATTCCAACAGAGGAATTCCTTAAAAGGTGTTAGGTAGGACCAGGAACAAGGGGTTAACAGATCATCTCCTCCATTCCTTCATATGGGTGAAGATTACAAGTGTGTTCACTCTGTACAAATTCATCAAGATCTATATTCATGTTGTAAACATTTTTCTGGATGGAGATTTTATCTCAAGAAAAAAGAAAATTTATTATTTCTGCTATAAGTTTAATTATGTCACTGAAAAAAGATATGTTGTAAAATAAAGAGAGAAGGGGGGAGGTATGTTGAAGCCTCTGCCCCAAAACATGTGAAGTTAGCCTTATTTGGACATAGGATCATTATAGACATAATTAGTTCAGATGAGGTCATCCAAAATTGCTATAAGAGGGGAACTCAGACATAAATGCATGGTGGATGCATGATAGAGGTGGAGACTAGAGTAAAGGAGCCACAAACTAAAGGATGCCTCGGTCTACAAGAAACTGAAAGAGGCAGAAAGGACCTTCATTAGAGTGTCCAGAAAGGGTATGGCCCTGCTGACATTGATTTGGGATATCTAGCTTCCAGAATTTCAACTGTGTATTTATCGTGAGAAAACAAACCTCCGCTGGGCAGGAATGGGGCTCAGTGTAGAGTACTTGCCTTACATGTGGGAAGCACTAGGTCCTATCACTAGCACTGTAAAAATATATATTTGTTTTTAAAAAGACTTCTGTTTACTGCTAACTGTATTGTGGTACTTGGTCACCCCTCCCACTGCCTGGCAGGTAGATTTGGTATTCATGACCCTCCCACATAGGATCCTCCTACCTCCAGCAGGAATGACTGGCACCCTCTTACCAGCTGAGTTTGTTATACCCAAGAAACATATAAAAACAAGTTTTCTTTAAAAAAAAAAAAAACGTACAATCTCACTGAGAAGTACACTAAGTTTTTCTTTTTATTTTGAGATACATGTAGTAGCGCAAGTTGGCCTTGAACTCACTCTGGAACTTAGGATGGCCTTAGACTTGTGATCCTCATGCTTTCACCTCCCAAGTACTGGGATTACAGGTGTGTACCACCTGCCCAGCTTAGATAGTAAATCTTGTAGATTGTTTTAACTTGCATGCCAAACATACAGAGTGAGGCAAATGGTAGATCTGTATCATCTACTGTCAAAAAGTTGCAGAATTCACGCCCTGTAATCCTGGCATCCCAGACACTGAGGCAAGAAGATCACACACTGGAGGACAGCACAAACTGCAAATCTGAAAGCTTGCACGGGCTTCCTGCCACTGACTGAAAAGCAGGTAAATTTCTACTTTTATCAAAGTTATAAAACTTGTGGCCTTTCCTGGGCCTCAGTTTCCCTACCCCAAAAGTGATAAATTCAACCTATACTATTTTCAAGACCTCCTTTGGCTTTAAGATTTTGGAACTATAATCATTGTCTCTTGTGGGTCAAATTCAACCACCTTTAGAACTGGAATTCAAGAGGACTGTCTTCATAGTAATAAAATGTGGCAGGTGATGAGAGGAACACTGTATAACAAGAGAAAAAGTTGTATCTGCACACTCAGCTTAAGGCAAGCTTTCAAAGGGATGGCAATAAGAATGAATGAATCCTCACATGCTACACAGAATCAGCAAGGAGCTAGACAGAACCCAGACAGAAAGTTCCCATAGGTGGTTTGGGAATCAGAAAGCAGTACATTGTACGTACTGTCCAGTCAAAATACAAAGAAGAGTGATGAGCCTTCTTTATCCATCGATTCGTTCATTTTACTGCAGTGCTGAGACTAGATTTGATTCCAGGAGTAAGTACATGCTAGGCCAGCCCCAATAGGACTGACAACAGGACCCCATTACACTATATCCCCAGCTCTAAAAGACAGTTCTTAAAAGCAGAAAATAGAAAAAGAAAAGAAAAAGTTCATTAAATGTTCCATTTACAGCTTTAGCTGATGTGCTGCTGGGAAGTTACCTGGAGGTTTTTTTTGTTTGTTTCTTGACAACCTTCATAAACCTTTTCATGCACACTAACCTGCTCCAAAGGTTTTTTGAGTTGCTCAGCCAGATACTAGTCATGCTTTGCATTCCAATATATCTTGATCAGCTTCAGCTTCACGAGAGGCTGCTTTTAATGAGCCAGCCCTTTCTTCTGGACAATAACATTTTTTTGAGGAAGTGATGGGGCGGGGCATTAGAATCCAAGCCCTCATACATGTTAAGCAAGCATGCTACCACTGAGCTATATCCCAGCCCTCAGACCATAACTCATTAAAGTAACAGAAGCCTTCTTTCCAATATAGTAAACCTTCTCTACTGAAAACTAGTAGCTGAAAAAGTAAAACAGACTTCACTCAGGGAACCCTCTGCAGTTAAATGCTAATCTAAATGCTTGATAATTGATTAACAGTTTTATGATCTAATGAAGTTTTGAATTTTTTATCTGTTCAAAAGGAAGACAGAAGTAGTGCCATCAAACAGAAGCTAAAATAACACAATGAAATCCAACAGGGGAAACTGCAGCATTTTTACGGAGTGCAGAGTGTTAACTTTCTAGGTGCTTGTTTGTGCTCCCAGCAAAGCACTGTTGCCACACAGATACATTACACAAGAAAAGTAACTGTAAGAATGGCTGAGGAACCCAATCATCTCAGGAGCCAGCCTTGACTAGTTTATGTCTAAATACCAGCTGCCCATATGCTAACCAGCTTTTTAGGGTTTTGTCTACTTGATATTGAAAGTGCCAACTGAGAACACCCCTAAAAAACTCACTTTTCAAAAGGAAGGCAGACTCAGGTACTAATATCATACTCCACAGCACTGTTTCAGAAGGCTGCAATATATGAAAAAGAAAACAGCAAACCAGACACATTCCAGGACAGAATCTGACTAGTTGAGAACCTGCTGTCATCTTCTTCCTTCTCTATCCATGCAAAGAGCAAAGTCCTACGAGTTGAAGACACAAAAGAAGGCCCTAAGGTGCTTTAGCCAGTGTGCTAGTTTGCTTTCAATTGCTGTGATAAAACACCATGATCAAAAGCAGTCTGAGTGGTAAAAAGAAAAAGATTTATTTGGCTTACAATATCCCATTCACAGTTAAGATAAGAGTTCAAGGATGGAACCAGAAGCAAGAAACTGAGCAGACCCAGTGAAGAACACTGCTTACTGGCTTACTTCTCATGGCTTGTTCAGCTTGTTTGCTTCTTATACAACCCAGGACTACCTGTCCAGGAGTGCCACTGCCCACAGTGGATAATGCAAAATCCAGATACATCTCCAGACAATTATCTATCATGGGGAAAAGCCCACCTTAAAGATTCTCATTCTGTATTATCCCACTCACATACCATTCTTGGAACAATACAGTTACAGAAATGAGGGCAGGACTTGAGGTGTGGTGGTGTTAGTAGATAGAAAGGGGTCTATGAGAGAACAAAAGAGACGTGGAGTCCTTGTAGGGATGGAAATGCCATGTGTGTGACCTCTATCCACATCAATAATCTAATGTGATACTGTTGTTATGGTGCTACAAGGAGAACCTAGGTGACAGGTCCATGGCATCTCTCCCCATTTTCAAAACTACATGGAATCCACCATCTCAAAGTGGACAGTTTTAATTTTAAAACCCAAAGGAACTACCAAAGAGAAGGTTAAGAAATCAACCAGGACTCCTGCCAGGACAGCAGGGGACTAAGAAGATTGCAGCTTTCCTCCCTCTTGGAAAGTGCCATCACTGCCCTGAACCCATCCTTATTCCAAAGTCTCAAGTCTGAATGAATAGCCAAACATATTTTACCTGTCTTCCCAATCCCAGATGCCAAGACACCAGCATCAAAACACAATCAAGAATAGGCAGAACAATATGTCAATATGTCTCCACTAGAGCACCAGCAACCCTACCACAGTAGGCCCTGAATATTCCAACATAGCTAAAGCCCAAGAAAAAGACCTTAAAACAGCTTTTATGAATATGATAGAGGTCTTTAAAGAGGAAATGGATAAATCCCTTAAAGAAATCTATGAAAATACAAACAGTGGAAGGAAATTAATAAAATAAAATGAATAAAACCATTCAAGACTAGAAAGTAGAAATAGAACCAATAAAGGAAACCCAAATTGAGGGAGATCTGGCAATAAAAATTTAGGGACTCAATCAAGAAACTCAGAGATAAGCTTTACCATCAACAGAATATAGGAGATGGAAGAGAGAATCTCAGGCACTGAAGACACTATAGAAGGAATATGTACATTGGTCAAAGAAAATATTAAAATCAAATAAACTCCTGGCACAAAACATCCAGGATATCTGGGACACTATGAAAAGATCAAATCTAAGAATAATAGGAATAGAGGAAGGAGAAGAATCTCAGCGCAAAAGCATAGAAAATATTTTCAACAAAATCACAGAAGAAAATTTCCTTAACCTAAAGGAGATGCATACTAAGGTACAAGAAGCACTCAGAACACTAAAGAGACGGGACCAGAAAAGAAAGTCCCTTCTGAACAAAATAATCAAAATATTAAATGTACAGAACAAAGAAAGAATATTAAAAGCTGCAAGGGAAAAAGACTAACATATAAAGACAGACCTATTAGAATTACACCCAACTTCTCAATGGGCCTGGACAGATGTGCTACAGACACTAAGAGACCACAGATGCCAGCCCAGATTACTGTACCCAACAAAACCTTCAAACACCATAGATAGAGAAAATAAGATATTCCACGATGAAACACAATTTAAGCAATATCTATCTATAAATCCAACCCTACAGAAGGTGCTAGAAGGAAAGCTCCAACCTAAAGAAGTTAACTACAAAAAACAAACAAGCAAACAAACAAACGAAAAAACACAAAGAATAATCTCAGACCAGCAAAGTCAGAAGAAGGGAACTATATGTGCATGCACACACGTGCACACACACATACACACACACACACACACACACACACACACACACATCTCCAACAACAACATAACAGGAGTCAAACCTTACTGCTCATTGATATCTCTCAACATCAATGGACTCAATTCTCCAACAAAAGACACAGACTAACAGAATGGATGTGAAAACAGGATACAGTCTTGTATGGTATCCAAGAAACAAACCTTAACATCAAAGACAGACATTCCCTCAGGGTACAATAGCTATTTCAATATCTGACAAAATATACATCAAACCAAACTAATCAGAAGAGATAGGGAATAACACTACATACTCAAAGGAAAAAGCCATCACGAGGACATTGCAATTCTTAACATCTATGCCCCAAACACAAGTGCAACCAAATTTGTAAAAGAAACACTATTACAGATTAAATCACATATTGACCCTCACTCACTGATGGTGGAAGACTTCAATACCTCACTCTCATCAATGGACTGGTCATCCAGAAAACTAAATAGAGAAATGGTGGAACACAAAACCAGCCAGTACAACTGACTCCTTGCCAACTTGACACACAAACAATCACTATTAAAAGACACACAAACAATCACTATTAAACCACATCCATTCCTTTCTTATCCCCAAGATCTCACATTAAAGTCATAATTTTAAAAGTTCTGCAGTATTTACCAATTTAAACACATTAAAATTTCAGTCTCTTTAAAATATCCAATCTCTTTTAAAAGTTCAATTCTTTCAGCTGTGTGCTCCTTTAAAAATCAAAATTAAATACCTTCTTCAAGAGGGAAGAACCAGGGCACCATCACAATCTGAACCAAGCAAAACCAAACTCCAACAGTATAAATAACTCAATGTCCAATTATCTGGGATTCACTCATGATCCTCTGGATCCTCCAAAGGGCTTGGGTCACTTCTCCAGCTCTGTCCTCTGCAGCACATACGGTTCATCTTTTAGGCTCTAGCTGGCTACATACCACTAATGCTACTGTTCTTGATGGTCTTCCCATGGTATTGGCATCTCCAAAATGCTGGGGTCCCTTGTTTCAGCTGGGCTGCACTTTCATCAATAGCCTCTCATAGGCTCTCTTCATGGTGCCAAGCCTCAGCTGCTCTCCATGACCCCTTCATGCCTTCAAAATCAGTACCACCACAGTGACACACATTACCAAGTCTGGCTGCTAGGACAAGGTACAACCTTGTCCACCTCTGGAACACAGCTTCTCTGTGCTCTCAGGAAACACTTCCCAGATTTCACCAGTGATGCTGGGCCCTTCTTAACCACTGCTAATTTCTTAGCACCAACCAACCAGCATCAAGTATTCCAGCAAAGCAAAATTTTGCTTTAGTAGTTCTGGTATCTTGTTAATCACAGCTGATTCTTCAGCCCCAGCTAACCAGAACCACAGAATTTTAATTCAAAATAACAAATAGCCCTGATAGAGTCTTTAAACTTCCCTCTGAAATTCCACAAGCCAGGCCTCCATCCTCTGCACTGCTCTTAACATTATCTTCCAAGACCCCATAGAACATCCCACAGAGCTCTTAAGACTTAATGGCTCTTCTAGCCCAAAGTTCCAAAGTCATTCCACAATCCTCCCCAAAACATGGTCAGATCTGTCACCAATTTGTTTTATTTAGGGTTTCTGTTGCTGTGAGGAAACACCATGACCAAAAAACAAGTTGGAGAGGAAATGGCTTATTTGCCTTACACTTCAGCATTGCTGTTCATCACTGAAGAAAGTGAGGATAGGAACTCAAACAGGGCAGGATCCTGGAGGCAGGAGCAGATGCGGAGGCCATGAAGGGGAGCTGCTTACTGACTTACTTCCCATAACTTGCTCAGTTGGCCTTCTTATAGAACCCAGGATCAATGTCCTAGGAATGGCACCACCTACCATGGGCTGGGCCCTCCCCCACTGATCACTAAAATGAGAAAAATGCATTACAGCTGGATCTCATCAAGGCATTTTCTCAACTGAGGCAGGCCCCTTCCTCTGATGACTCTAACTTGTGTCAGGTTGACACACAAAACCAGCCAGGACACTAGCTTTCACAAGAAAGTGAAAGACCTGTATGATAAAAGCTTCATGTCACTAAAGAAAGAAATTAAAGGTATCAGAAGATGGAAAGATCTCCCACGCTCATGGATTGATAGGATTAACATAGTAAAACTGGCCGTCCTACCAAAATCAATCTACAGATTCAATGCAATCTCCATCAAAATCCCAACACAACTCTCCACAGATCTTAAAAGGGCAATTTTCAGCTTCACGTAGAAACACACACACACACACATAAAAACAAATAAACAAACAAACAAAAAACAAAAAACAAAAAAAAAACAGGATAGCTAAAACAATCCTAAATAACAAAAGAACTGCTGGAGGTATCACCATCCCCAATTTCAAGTTGTACTCTAAAGCAATAGTAATAAAAACAGCATGGTATTGGTACAAAAACAGATGTGTTATCAATGGAATCAAAGTGAAGACCCATACATAAATCCACACACCTATAGACACCTGGTTTTTTTTTTTATAAGAGGCCAGAAATACACACTGGAAAAAGACATCTTCAACAAATGGTGCTGGTAAACTTGATGGCTGCATGTAGAAGAATTCAAAGAAATCCATACTTACCACCCTGCACAAAACTCAATTCCAAATGCATCAAAGACCTCAACATAAAACCAGATATGCTGAACCTGATAGAAGAGAAAGAGGAGGATAAGCTTGAACTCATTTGCTGTATGATACTTTGTGTTCTGACAAATAAAGCTTGCCTGGAGATCAGAGGGTGATCTAGCCACTAGTTAACCATAGAGGCCAGTCTGTGGTGGCACACACCTTTAATCCCAGCACTTGGAAGGAGGAAGCAGGAAGATCAGGAGTTCAAGGCTACCCTGGGCTACATGAAATTGAACCAGTCTAAAAGAGAAACAGGGCCGGGTGGTGGTGGTACAAGCCTTTAATCCCAGCACTAAGGAGATGGAGACAGGAATATAAGGCAGGTGGAGACAGGATCTCTCTCCCCAAGCCCCATTTCGTAGAGGTAAGAAGTTTCTACTGCCTGTTGCTCTACTTCTCTGATCTTTCAGCTTTCACCCTTGATATCTGACTCTAGATTTTTATTGTTAAGACTAATTAGGATCGTACTTCACTCAATGGCACAGGAAAAGAAGTTCTGAACAGAACACTGTTAGCACAGGCACTAAGATCAACAATTAATAAATGGGACCTCATGAAACTGAAAAGCTTCTGTAAGGCAAAGGACACCATCAATAGGATAAAATGTCAGCCTACAGAATAGGAAAAGTTTTTACCAACTCCACATACAATAGAGGGCTAATATCCAAAATATACAAATAACTCAAGAAAATAGACATCAAGAAAACCCAGTTTAAAATGGGGAACAATTTAAACAGAGAATTCTCAATAGAGGAAACTCAAATGGCCGAGAAACTCTTAAAGAAATGTTCAACATCCGTAGACATCAGGGAAATGCAAATCAAAATGACTTTGAGATTTCATGTTACACCTTTCAGAATGACTAAAGTCAACAAAACAAGTGACAGGTCAGTCTTTTGAGGATGTAGAATAAGTGGAACATTCATACACTGTTGATGGGAATGAAAACTTGTACAGCCACTATGGAAATCAGTGTGGTGGTTCCTCAGTAAGATGGGAACTGATCTACCTCAAGATCCATCTATACTGCTCTTAGGCGTATACCCAATGAACATTTCATGTTATCACAGGGACACTTGCTCAAACATGTTCATTGCTGTCCTATTCATAATTGCCAGAAATTGAAAACAATATAGATATCCCTTGACAGAAGAATGAATAAAGAAAACGTGGTACATTTACACAATGGAGTACTACTCAGGTGTTAAAAAATGACATCATGAAATCTGCAGGCAAATGGATGGAACTAGGAAAAAAATCATCTTTAGTTAGGTATACCATACCCAGAAAGACAAATATTTGTATTCACTTTTATGTCGATATTAGCTATTAAGTGAATGATAACCAAGCTACAATCCATAGAACCACAGAGGGTAGGTATACAGAAAGCAACTAGAGGGAACAGATCTCATTAGGAAAGGAAACTAGAATAGATACCTAGAGATGGGTGGGTGGGGGTCTACAATGGGAGAATCAAGTGGGAATAGGAAGGGGGAAACGGGTAGTGGGATGGACTATGAGAAGGGACAGCTAAAATTAAGGTGCATTTGAAGGGTAGTATGGAAATTGGATACAGGAGAAACCTCCTAAAATATTACATATATGAAGGCAATCTAAATGAAATTGTCAAATAGTGTGGGAGACAGAGTGCCAAATGGCTCTTGTCACCAAATGAAGTTTCCAGTGCTGGATTTAGGTTACATCTAAAATTGAGTTGTTGGCCAAAGAGTTCCTATGGGATCCCCAAGCAACCCAGACTACTGCCTGGACTATAGGTTGCTCTCCACAAACTGACAGCAAGGCCCCATTGCTTAAGACAATACCTACACAACTCTGAATGTGGACAGGTCAAGCTGGTGCCTACATAGAGCCTTTACTCCTATGTTCCAGTGTCTTTGGTACAGGAAAGGACTCTGCAGGCTACCAAAAAGGAAATGTAACACAAAGCCAACCATAAACCTGTTATCCAAAGTGGTGTACTAACTGCAAGATTGCTAAGGCAATGGTAGCACAAAGCCTGTGGGAGTTACCAACTAATTTCTGATTCGACTTAAAGCCCACTCACGAGATGGAACCCATACCTGATACCGCTAGAGTGAGCAAGATCCTGAGATTAGATAACCCAGGGATCTAAGGTAAAATCAAATAATACTGGTCTTAAAAAAAAGGAATAAAGAAAAATAGTGATAAAATGACTCCTAGTGATATTCTGCTATACTCACAGATCAATGCCTTGTTCAACCATCATCAGACAAAGCTTCCTCCTGCAGCAGATGGGAACAAATAGAGAGACCCACAAACAGACATTATGCAAGAGGGAGAGAACTTGGAACACTCAGCCCTAAGTGGGATGTCTCCATCAAATCCTCCCCATGGACTGGAAGCAGAAAAGAATGTAAGAGCCAGAGGGGATGGAGGACACCAAGAAAACGAAGCCTTCTAAATCAACATGAACAAAGTTCAAGTGAACTCACAGAGACTGAAGCAGCAAGCAGTGGGACAGGTAGGTCTGCACCAGGTCCTCTGAGCTTATATTATGGCTTCCAGTTTAGTGTTTTTATGGGATTCCTGAGAGTGTGAACCAGTAGGTCTCTGACTCGTGTCCTCTCTTGGGCTCTTTTCCTTCTGTTGGTCTGTCTTGTCGGACTTTGATGTGATAGTTTTTGTTTTACCTCATTTTTTATATGTTTTTAAGTGAATGAATGAATGAGTGTAAACCTAGCCATTGGAGTAAAGGTTAACAATAGAACGGTCATTTATACCTGCTGGAAGAGGGGGAAAAATCAGTTTTCTATAATGGAATGATACTGAGTATATCAACCATTCCAGGGCAGATCTCATGTTCAGGAGTTGTTAGCTGATCAAGAAATAATGTACTCCATGGGAGTTTTGTGTGTATGTGTTTTCCTGGGTCTTGGGTGTTTTGTTGTATTGGCTTCTTAGGTTGTTTTGAGAAAGAACAAAAAGGGTAAGGAGGCATAGAGGATGTGAACAAACTCTGGGGAGGGAAATATGATCAAAAAATATATTTTGAAAATTGAAAAATAAAAACATGATTTGTGTTGTACATTAATTCTTTCTTATTCAAAAAATAAGTTTTTCATTTTATGCATACAGAGTTAAGAAGATACCAAGAGAAGAATATTTTAAGAAAATATTTTTTATTTTTGAAATTATAATCAAATAGGCTTGGAATTCTTAAATATAAATTTTATGCTAAATAATATAAATGTTATCCCTATGTATAAAACCTATTAGAACCTGTAGTATGGATTTTATTTATCCCAGAGAATATCACATTTAAGTTTTTATTATTGGTGGTCTTTAGAAACACTAACTATTGGTGTTAAAAATAATAAATCTATCATGAGTTGACAAAAAAAAAAGAGGACTGAAGAAAGAAATCAACCAGTCTCCATAACAGAAGATGCAAAGGGAAGTAGGCTAACCCTGTGCCTGTGATGCAAGACCTGCCAAGACCCACCAATGAAACACCTCTTTCATTAAAAAATGGGGTAGTATGGAAAATGGATATAGATAAGCCGATTGTCAATGAACACTGGCCTACTTTTGGCCCATCGTGTAGTCCAGGCCAGCCTTGAACTAAGCAACCTAGGATAACCTTGAGCTTTTGAGCCTCCTGCCTGTACCTCTGAAGTACTGGGATTACAATTATGTACCCAGTTCATGCAGTGCTGGTGATCTAACCCTATGAGCTACAGCACCAGTCTTCTACAACCCCTACTTCCTCCACGCTTCTTTTGCTGTGGTACTGGGGGGAATCCAGGGATTTTTTTTCCGTGTTAACCAAGCAAGCTCTCTAACACTGAGCCATACCCCAGCCCTCACTGCCTGCTCTAAAGGAGATGATGGACCCTTGTAGAACCTCCCAGAAGCAGGCTACCAACTTACTTCCCAATCAGCTTCTAAAACAAATCTACTTACTACTCTTTTTAAGATTAGAGAACTAGCAGACAGACATGGTAGAATATCCCTGTAATCCTGGCAAAGGAAGGATGATGATGAGTTTGAAGTCAGGCTGGGCTACATATTGAGTTGTAGGCCAGTCTAGTCTGAACTACATAGACAGACCCTATTTCAAAACAAACAAAACTAAAAAAAAAAAAATTTTTTTAAAACCCTCTAATTATAACTTACAAAGGACCTGGATTTGGTTCCCAGAACCTGCATGGTGGCTCATAAACATCTTTAACTCTAGATCTAGGGGTTCTGACACCCTTTTCTGACCTTCACAGGTACCAAGCACACAATATAGTGCACAGACAAATATACAGGCAAATCATTCAGATAGATAGATAGACAGACAGACAGACAGATAGATGAATAAGTAGCAGTATGTGTGGCTTGTCATTTGTTATCATATACTCACCAGGTTAGAAAATGGAAAAAACACTAAGGAAAAATGACAACAATCAAGAAAAGTGGCATAGAACACATCAAAATCACCACCCTTTCTCTGCAGTCATTCTAGACAAACACTGATTTTTATTTTAAGTCAGTACCATTGCAAGCATATACATACACAACCAAAGAACAGACTTTGGGAGTCAGAGATATGCAGTAACTCACTCAAGGTCACATAGCTAAGTGGTGGTAAAGCACAGATACCACAAAACCTCATATTTCCTCTCCCGATATCCCTGTGGCAAAGGGAGTTTGTTTTTACTTTAGGCTGTGCTGGAAATTGAGCCCTAGAGCCTTGCACATACCAGACAAACACTCTACCATTGAGCTACATCCACAGAGCCACAAAGGGATTTTTTATATCATAGAATAGATATTTAGCACTTAAATACTTTAGACACATAAAACAAGCTTCTCAAAAGATATCCAACTTAACTTCAGTAACATAAATATCCACAAGAGACACATAAATCCAAGCTGTTCCTTGAGCAAGCCATATACTGATGAAACAAACTATAAATGTAGATTTATAGATCTCTGTAACATGTTCTCCCTCCCCCCCTTTTTTGTTTGAGAAAGGGTTTCTCTGTGTATCTTTGGTGCCTGTCCTGGAACTCACCCTGTAGACCAGGCTGGCCTCGAACTCACAGAGATCCACCTGCCTCTGCCTCCCGAGTGCTGGGATTAAATGTGTGTGCCACCACTGCCCAGCCACATGGCCTTCCTTTTAACCCATAAAATATTTTCGATAATTCACCAGAGGTATTAACCTCCTGTAGCATATGCTTTTTAGGATATTGTTAAATAGTCTTCAGGGTGCTATATCCCTCTCTCCACTCCTTTCCTGAGCACTACAGGTGAGGAGAAAAGCAGCTATAAATGCAAATGATTAAGAAACAATAGTTTAAAAAAATGATCATTCATTGGGACATTCATGAGTAAATGAAATGGATGACTTTCTTAGAAAATAATCAGCCAGCACTGTAAATGCCAAGGAGCTTTAGAATGTGGTATTGGAATGTGGCACTGTATGTATGAACGTCAGATAACATTAGTTATTGCCATAACATTTGTGTTTACCTGTGCTGAAAATACCTCAGAAGTATGCTGATATTTCTCACCTGCCATATCTAAAGTCACACAGCTATTTTGACAACAACAAAAATAAATAAATAAATTTTTACCTGCATTTGGTATACAATGCATTCTAATACACCACAGCACTCAATAAGATTGGCTAGAAAACCACAACCCTCAATCTCTAGGTCACCCTTCCCCCAGCACATCCCATAGGCAAGACAGACTATAGGTTGAAGTTTATGTGGGTGGGCTGGTGTCCCAATCTCTCTACTTGAAGTCTTGCCTGGTCACAGTAGATGGCCAGTTCAGGGAGCGGCCAACCAATGACTGGTATAGCCTGAAACTCATGCCAGGAGAGTGAACCCATCCCTGACACTGCCTGGAGGACCAGTACTCAGAGGCTGGAGGACCTCCAGGCCTAGGATAGAACCAAGAATGACTGGAGAAAAAATAATGACTAATGATATTCTTCTATACTCATAGACTGGTGCCTAGTCCAATTATCATCAGAGAGGCTTCATCTAGCAACTGATAGAAACAGATTCAGAGACCCACAGCCGAACATTAGGCAGACCTTGGGAAATCCTGCAGAAGAGGGGAGAGGAATTATTGTGGGAGCCAGAGTGGTCAAGGGCTTCACAAGAAAACCCACAGAATCAACTAACCTGGGCTCACAGGGACTCACAGAGACTGAACCAACAACCAGGGAGCCTGCATGAGACTGACCTAGGCACTCTGCATATATGTTATAGTTGTGGAGCTTGGTCCTCTTGTAGGACTCCTAACAGTGGGAGCAGGGGCTGTCTCTGACTCTTTTACTGGCTTTTGGGACCCTATTTCTCATACTGGGTCACTTTGCTCAGCCTTAATACATGGGAAGATGCTTAGTCTTACTGCAACTTGATATGCCATGTTTGGTTGCTATCCTTGGGAGGCCTGCCCTTTCCTGAACAGAAAGGGAGGAGGAGTAGATTGGGGGGTGGAGACAGAGGTGGGGTCGAGGGGAGAAACTGGGAGGAGAGGAGGGAGGAAAAACGTGGCTGGGACATAAACTACATACATACATACATACATACATACATATATACATACATACATACATACATTCACACATACATATGTAAATAAGAAAACCACAATGATCATTGCTAGGCAGTGGTGGTGCACACCTTTAATCCCAGCACTGTGGAGGCAGAGGCAGATGGATATCTGAGTTTGAGGCCAGCCTGGTCTACCAAGTGAGTTCCAGGACAGCCATGACTGTTAGACAGAGAAACCCTGTCTCGAAAAACAAAAAAGAAAAGAAAACAAAAAAACACAATTTCAATCTCACAGACTGGACCTTTTACAGACTTTAAGCAAATGCTCATTTCACAACTCATAATATAGACACCTATGTTGTAACAAAAACAAACCCCAATGACATGAAAAGGACAATTTCAAGATCTAATTCCTTTTCATAGGGGCTGGTTATAATCTTGTTTTTTCCAGACTGATTCTAGCAGATATGTTTGGTTTCATAGTTACTGATTGAGAGTACACAAGTGCAGAAAAATATAAATGGTTAACAGCATTAAGCAACCAAAATAAGAGAAAAACAAAACAAAACAAAACAAAACAAAACACAGCAGATTAAAGTCAATGTTCTAGAGATAAGACTGCCCTTTTAAAAGTGTCCCAGAGGCTAGAGAGATAGTGGTTAAGAGCTCATACTGCTCTTCCACAGGACCTATGTTTGGTTCATTGCACCAATGTTAGGTGACTTACAACTACCTGTAACTGCAGTTCCACGGGTATCCAACAACTCTGGCCTCCTTGGTAACCTGTACATATACCTACACATGGTATACTGCCACGCTTCCCCACCATGATGGACTATTATTTCTCTAGAACCATAAACCAAAATCAACTTGTTTCTGCAAGTTGCTTTTAGTCATGGTGTTTTATCACAACCATAAAAAAGTAACTAATACAACTCTAAAGTCTTTCAAAAGCACCCTTTAGGAACTGCCCAAGGTGGCACACATTTGCATCCCTTGCACTTAAGAGGCTGAACCAGGAGAGTCATGAGTTGAATGAAGGCCAGCCTGCACAACAATAACGGGTACCGGGCCAGCCTGGGCTACACAGTAATACCCTATCTAAATAAAACCAAAAAGCAAAAAGACAAACAAAGGTACTCATAAGAATGATTCGAAGCAATAAAACTTCTTCTGCCAGCAATAAAATGCATGAATCTCACAAAAATAGTATCGACAGAAAAAAGCTAGACACAAATACAATCTTATTTATATATAAATATCAAATTGCCATTATGTGAAAATTCCAGATAGCTGTATCTTTGGTGAGGTGGAACTTAAGATCAGGGCACTAAGCCCTTCTAGAATGTTAATACAAGTGTTCTCTTTCTTTTTTTTTGGGGGGGGAAGCAATGGGGATGGAACCTAGAGCTTTCTGCATATTAGGTAAGCATGCTACCACTAAGCCACATCTCCAGTCCTGAATCTGGGTAGTAGGTTACATGGCTGTGTTCATTCTTCAAAAGGTAGAGGAAGGTTTGCCAGGAATAACATTTTTCCATTCATTCGGGGGCAGGGGGCTTTTTTTCTTTTGGATTTATGTATGTGTATGACTATTTTGCCTGCATGTATGTATGTGCACCATGTTATGTTCAGGAGGTCAAAAGAAGCGGTTGGATTTCCTAGCACTGAAGTTAGGGGTGGTTATGAGTTGTCATGAAGGTTCTAGGAACCAACTCAGGTTATCTGCAAGAACAAGTGCTCTTAACCACTGACCTTCCTTCTCTCTAGCCCCTAAAGAGTTTTTTTGTTTGTTTGATTGATTGATGTTTGGAGATTTGGTCTCACTATGTAGCTTTGGCTATCTTGGAACTATGCAGAACAATAGCCTCGAACTCACAGATCCACCAGCCTCTGCCTCTTGAGTACTAGGATTAAAGGTGTGTCCCACCATGCTTGGCCCTATCTTTGAAGATTTTTTTAAAAAAAATTTATTACAATTATTGTCATTATTGTTGTATATACATGAGTGTGGACATGCATGTGGCATGATGCATATATGGAGACCAGAGGACAACTTTTGGGAATCAGTTCTCTCCTTCCAACTTGGCGAGGCAGATCTCTCTTGCTGTTTCTATAGCACTGTGCTGTGTATTCCAGGCTACCTGATGTAAAAGTTTCTGGGCAATTCTCTACACAAGCACACATACACACTGAGCCATCTTCAGCCCCCAAGAAGGCCTATCATTAGCAGAGCTGATGAGACTAAGAGTCAAGAGGAGCTGAGAAACGCAGAAAAGGAAATGAGGAAGATCCCAGCAGAGCTGCTATCTATACAGGTTAGAACTGGTATATATGGATATAGCTTATGGCTGACATCTGGCTCAAAGCCTGCCACTTCTTCCATCATTCTTCTTAACAAAAAAGGCCTCTGTCTATTTTCCAAGAACAGAGAAGAGGAAAGGCTAACTGGAAAGGACAAGCACCCCCTCTACATACACAAGATTTCAAAAGCTGTATGAATCAGGGTGACTGCTATGGAGAATGGTGATCCAATCAATCTCTGTCTTGCTACTCAATCAGGTTGACTGCATGGCTGCAAATATTCCCAAAACAATTTGTTGTGTGGCTGTTTCTTTAGAATTGAAACATCTTCTCATGGAGACAGAAGAAGCACATGATCTGTACAAGAAATTCAGAAGACTCAACAGGACCTTTCCCAAGATTAAATGAGCAGTAAATAATTTCTAGGGGAGGGAGCATTCTTCAGCTGGCATGGTTGTCTGCACATTGTACAGGAAACTGCAGTGATATAGCTTTTGTGAGTCATCATTCATGCTGGGGTGTGGGGATTTTGGGTGATGTAGCTGCCTGAGAGTCACCCATGCTCTTGTGAGGAACATCAATGGTTCACCAAGGTAGACTTAGATGAAATAGTATCATTGATCTGATGTTGCCCTGTCTATCTTGGATGATTAGAAACAGATTCCCAAGGAAAAGTCATACAGCAACATTCCTTAGTGATCAGAATCCTTAGCTCCCTAAAAATCAGTACATGTATCCTCAGTAGATAATCACATAATGAACAAAGGAAGCAGACTTCTAGAAAAGCAAAAACAAGAAAATAAAGTCACTGGAGCAAATACTTTTGCAACAGAACAAGGGTAGAAAGCTATTATCTATGAGGTCAAATGCAGCCTGCTACCTATATTTGTAAATAAAGACATTTAATGACAGTCACAACCATTCAGTTATGTATAGTCTGTGGCTGCTACGACAGCCTGAATGTCTGACACAGAGATGTAGTGGTCATTCAAACCTAAAACAATGGACTACCAAGCTCATAACAGAAAGACCTGGCCATTTGTTGCTATGGGGATATGGACTGCTATAGTACACACGTTACTATAGAGCTTCAGGCACTATTTTGAAACCTAAAATGTTTATATTTAAGACACAGAACAATAGAGACTAAGACAAAGAACATATCTACAGGATATACTACTTAGCACACCTTCCTGCCTGGGAGAGTTCTCTCTGTCTCTGTTTGAACTCAGCATTATTGATCTCCAGTGTGCTTTCAGAAGAAAATTATTTGTTTTCTCCCCTGAAGAGATTTCATCATCAAAAAGAAATTATACAAAACATAGGCACTATAAAAATTTTCATTAGTTCCTCAAGTTTAAGAGAACTTGGGAGCACAAGATGTGGCTCAGTTAGAAGAGTATTTGCCCAAGGTGCATGAAGCCTTGTATTCAATCACCAAAACTTCATGTTAAAAACAAAAACAAGAACAACAACAAACAATAAGTGCAGTGACATATGCATATAATTCAAGCACTCAGGAGATAGAGAATTAGAAGCAGTAGGATCGGAAGTTCAAGTTCATCTATGGCTACCTATCTATTTGGAGGCTATCCTTGACTATTTGAAACCCAGGAAAGAAAGGAAAGGTGAAAAGAAAAGAAATAAGGAGGGGAAGGAGAAGTGTCTTAGGGTTTCTATTGGTGTGATAAAATATCATGACCAAAACCAACTTGGGGAGGAAAGGGTTTATTTCATACTACAACTTGTAGTCCATCATGGAGAGAATTCAGAAAAGGAACTCAAGGCAGAAACCTGCAGGCAGGAGCTGATGCAGAGGCCATGGAGGGGTGCTGTTTACTGGCTCTTCATGGCTAGCTCAACCTGCTTTTCTTACACAACTCAGGGTCACCTGCCCAAGGGTAGCACCAACCCCATTGCCACTGCCCACATCAATCATTTATCAAGAAAATGCCCTACAGGTTTCCTACAGGCAATCCAGATGGAAGCATTTTCCCAACCGAGGTTCCTCTTACCAAATATGTATAGGTTTGTGCCATGTCATGTTGACAAAAACATCATATAGGAAGGGAGAGGAGGGAAGAAGGCAGGCAGAGAGAGAAGGAAGGGAAGCGGGGTGTGGAGAGAGAACAAACTTGAAAACGTTGGAAATATAACTTGGGGAGGGGATAGAGCACTTAGCTAGCATGGGCAGGGTCCTAGGTTCCATTCCCAGCACAAGTAGAGGGGCGGGGGAGAAGGGTGAAAGGAATAAAGGGGGAAAGAGGAGAAAGAAAAGGGAGGGGGAGGAAGGTAGAGAAGGAGGGAGTGTGGTGAGTGGTGGCTTACTGAAGAAGCTGAAGCAGAAGGATCTAGAGTTTGGGATCAACCTGAACTACAAAGCAAGATACCATCTCAAAAAAGAAAAGGGGTGGGAGAGGAGAGAAGGCTTGGTATTTGGCTTAATGGAACATAACTTCTAGTCTACCATGCACAAGGCCCTACATTCTATCCTCAGCAAAGGAAAAACAAATAGTACATACACATTAATCATGAAGGAGGACAGTAAGTAAAAGAAAAATTATGCAAGCTATAAGTTTATGTTGCTTGAAGAATAAAAAGGACTGGTGAGATGGTTCAGTAGGTTATGGCACTTACCTCCAAGCCTGACAACCTGAGTTCAATTCTCAGTACCCACAAATGCATATCCTGAAAGATATGCATTCGTGTTCTCTCTCTCTTTCTCTCTCTCTCTCTCTCTCTCTCTCTCTCTCTCTCTCTCTCTCTCACACACACACACACACACACACACACACACACACACAATTGAAAAAAATCATAATTCACTATATTTATTACATAAATTGTCAGATTACAACATGAAGTTTGAACATCAAAGACACAATGGAGCCAGGCATGGCAGTTAATGCTTATAATTCCAATACCCAAGAAGCTGAGGAAGAAAGACCTTGAGTTCCAGGCCAGCCTGATCTATATAGTGAGTTCCAAGTCAGCCTAAGCTATAGAGTAAAACTCTGACTTTAAAAAAATAAACAACAACACATTTATATAACATGACCCAAATGGACAAGGTAAATAAATTACATTAAAGGGAGGGGAATAGATAAGAGTGTAACTTATTGGTACAGCATGCACATGTTCTGGATTCTGTGCCCAATACCATAAAAAGGAAGGGGATATATAATAACATAAATTTTATACATGAAAATCTATACATATTATTTTCATTTCCATGGAGGACACAATTGATTTTTAATTGTTTAAAATGTATTTATTTAAAAATAAAATTATATTTATTTAATGGGGGGGGGGAGTACGTGCATGCCATAGCATGCATGTGAATGTCAGAAGACAATTTCCAGGGGAGTCAGTTCTATCCATTATATGGGTGTTGGGGCCTGAGTTCAAGTTGTCAGGCTGAGCAGCAAGCAAGCATTTTTATCAGCTGAGCCATCTTGATGGCCCCAAAAGAATTTATCTTCAAGAAGAAAAAAAAAATCTAAGCCTAGTATGGCAGTGCAGAGTTGTAATCCTCTAAGCTCTCAGGAGGCTGAAACAGAAAAATCCTGAATTGAAAACTAACCCAGGCTACACACTGATTTCCAGGACAGCCCGAATTATACAACATATGCTATATAACATACACACACACACACACACACACACACACACACACACACACACATACACACACACCATGAAGAAACAAACTGAGAAAAAGTAGGAGAAGGAGGATGAAGGTGGGGGGAAATAACTACCCTGTGGTTTTTAAACCCAAAAGAAAAATTGTTTTGCCAATCAGTTGGGTACATTTATCGGCTTTCTTAAAATAAATATAGCAAGATATAAATACAGTTATAGCAGAGTGCTAAATTATACAAAAGTATAATGAAGAACATGATGAGAGTACCCATATTCAACAATTTTAAAACCAACATTTGGCAATTTTAGTATATTCTCTCAATTCTTCCTTCTCTTTTCTGTAGTACATGAAGTTTTACATGCAACTTGAAGCAACTGTTCTCCTAGAAGCTCCTTCAAACAACAGCATTTTGATCTGTGACAGAATAGCCATTGGTCTGAAAGATTTCATAAAACTCTGAACTCTATGTTTTTTTCAGATTTATTTATTTTATGTGTATTGAGTGTTTTGCCTACATGTATGCTTGTATACCATGTTCATGTCTGGTACTCAAGAAGGTCAGAAGTTTCACCCTGGAACTATAGTTGAAGATAACTGTGAGCGACCATGTGGGTACTAGGAATCAAACCTGGGGCCTCTGCAAGAGCAGTTAAGTGCTCTTAACTGCCAATCCAATTCTCCAATCCTCTGAGTCTATTTTCCTTTAGCAACAGTGAAAGCAGCAACAGCAAGAGATCTGAATCCTGGGGTCATTTTATTTTCTCTCATACATTTACAGGAATTTGAAACAAGAATCCACTCTATTTTTTAGTTTAATGATCAATGTTTTCTTACAATGAAGTGTCTTCCTCTTAGTATATATAAAGACACTCTTTCAACTTTTAAAAGACAGTAATATAAAAAGTGCCTTTCTTAGAAGTGGTGCACTATTGTGTAGGGCCAACACTCTGACAGAACCCAATCTAAGAAGCTAAGCAGGGTCTGATCTGGTTAGTACTTGGATGGGAGAAATTATGCCTGCTGAAAGGAAGTATGCAGTCCTGTATTCTCCAAGTTACCTTCTCGCCTCTTTTTAAATATCTTTTTTTCTCTCTGGTAGTGCTGGGATGAAACCCAGGGCTTTGGGTATAATAGGCAAGCACTCTACCACTGAGATACACCCTAACTTTGCACTACTTAACTGCCCTAAAACTCCATTGTCCTTCTGTGGATGTTGAAGTGCAGAAGAACTCGTCTCCAACTACTGTCCAGATAAAATATAAATCTTATGTGAACGTGGAAAGCAAAGTCAAAGGTGCAGTCAGTGTTTCATGACATTTCAAATGAATGCAGGAATAAATCAAAGAAAAGAAAATTAAGGCTAGGAAAAGCAAGGCTTGGTGTTGGAAATGGAATCATGTGAGGGAAATTCTGAGTTCCTGTGAGAAAACTCCAAGAAAACAAGACAAGAGTGTTGTGACCTCAGTTTCTTCAAAACCTGGAGTTGTTCTTGGAATGTTTTTGTGCTCCTTCCAGGTGTAGTGTATAGGACCGAGTTACTACAGATGTTGTTATTCATATGTTTTTGCCATGTGTGGCTTGTCCTTGTAATTGGATGCTTTATGAAGGTGACTCTTCTCAACCCTCAGAGTATAAATTGTCTGATGCTCTGAATAAAGTTGGCTATTGCATGAAACTTTAGTCTGCCCCATTTTTAGGCCCTGCTCTACCAGGTTTACACCACCAACTAGAGCAGTAAACAGCTGGCGTCACACAGCTCAGTGCTACATTACTTGACTGCCATGCATAAGGCCCTGGGTTTAGTCTTCAGCATCAAAAACAAAAGAAGAAAGAAAAAGAAAAACACCAAGTTTGTCTCAATAAGAAAGGGAAAAAAATCAAATCAATCTCTACAAACCTAGAGAGTTTTCTTTAATCTTCCTCTTGGATTTCCTTTCAACTGTCCTTTAAAAATCAACTTCTAGGCCGGGTGGTGGTGGTGGTGGCGGTGGTGGCGGCGGCGGCGGCGGCGGCGGCGGCGGCGGCGGCGGCGGCGGCAGCGCACGCCTTTAATCCCAGCACTCGGGAGGCAGAGCCAGGTGGATCTCTGTGAGTTTGAGGCCAGCCTGGTCTACAAAGCGAGTTCCAGGAAAGGTGCAAAGCTACACAGAGAAACCCTGTCTCAAAAAACCAAAAAAAAAAAAAAAAAAAAATTAACTTCTAAAGGCTGCAGAGAAGCGCAGCAGTTAAAAGCACTTTCTGCTCTTCCAGAGAACCCTAGTTCAGTTTCTAGCACCAACATCAGGCAGCTCACAACCACCTGTAACTCCAGGGGATCCAACGCCTCTAGCCTCTTGGGCACCTACTTGCACTCATATTCACTTATAGACAGACAGACACACAGATACCTATACATAATTTAAAATAATAAAAGCACATCTTTAAAAACTAACATCTAATATTTCAAAAAGAAAATCTACCAAGATCCAGCATGTAACTTGCAACCTGACAATGTACTACGTACTACACATTTAACAAGGGTAAGCCTCTAAGTCAGTGGTTCTCAACCTTCTTATTGCTATAACCCTTTAATACAGTTCCTCATGTTATAGTGATCCCCAACCATAAATTTATTTTCATTGCTACTTTATAGCTGTAATTTTGCTACTGTTATGAATCATAATGTAAATATCTGATATGTAGGATATCTGATATGAGACCCCAAAGGGATAGAGACCCATACTCTGAGAACCACTGTTCTAATAAGTAATAACTGAGTGAAGATTGCCAGGCAGAAAAGAAGACCTGCAATAGGATTACATTTGCATAAAACTGAGCAGAAAATAGTAGTACAAGCCTGTAATCCCAGCATAGGCTGAGGCAGTAGGATAGAGAGTTCAAGGCCAGCCTGAACTGCATAGTAAGTTTGAGATCACCTTTTTATTGAGACTGTCTCTAAGACAGGAAACAGTATTTTATACAACATTCTGAAAAATGCACACTAACCTATCATGGCAGGACACATTCATATTGGGGGTGAGTAATGATCAGGCAGAAAGAAAATACTTCCAGTGGTCTCACAGGGGTAGGGGGAGGTAAGCTTTGTGCCCTTTAGACAAGCCAGATGAACAAACAAGATTTCCTCCTTTCTGATCAGATTTCACATCTGGTTAGGAAATGAGAATGACATGAAAATGGCTAATTCCTAGGATATACAGCACCCAAACCCCAGAAAGGAACCCATGGGATACTGTTCCCATCCCTCCAAGCCACTGCATCACCCATTCAGACTTGCTTATAGGCCTCACATATCTGAGGCTGCTGCCTTAGACACCAATTAGAAAATGACAGAAATAATTAATACTCAGTGTAACTCAATATTGCTCAGTGATGTCTATCTCTACGCCAAAAGGCACCTGGTGAAATTTCAGTCAGGAAAAAGACGAGGCTCTTTTCATGCATCTGGTTCTCATTTGGTTTCTGATTTCTTCTCATTAGACTAAAAGTGAAAGTCTTAGCAGATCATAAGCTAAAAGGTGAGTTGAGAATGGTGTGTGTGTGTATGTTGAGACAGGTTCTCATTATATAACCCATGCAGGCTTAGAATCACTGTGACCCAGACTGGCCTTGAATTCATAATACTCCTGATTCTACCTCCAGAGTGATGAGATAACAAGTGTACATCACCAAGCTAGCTAGAATCTGTAATTTAGTGGGTCTCACTTGTGACTTTGTGATGCTGTTGTAGAGAACCAGGTAGCCCTCTTGGACTAGAAAAAGAAATGTTTTTCTAACTAAATTGGGGAACAACGGGGCAGTGATTCTAAAAATCTCTTCTTTAAAATTTTGTCTTTTGTTTACATTCACCTTGCTGGAGCACATAGGTCTGCACTGAACTTCCCATGGAAGCTTGGAGAACAGTGATATGTATATCAGTAGTCTACTCTAATCCAAGACTGAGGAAGGATCAAACTCAAGGGCGTGGTTGATATATTAAGCCATTCCACTCCCAAAACACTCCTCAAGGAAAACAAAAGCTAAGTACAGTTGCTTCCTACATAGATTCTTTCCTGCAGATTACCTCAAGTTCTTCCTTAGTTGTTATGACTCGATCTATGTATCATGAGTTTGTGTAACCCAAGGCTCAATCATATTAAAACATACAATAATAAACTACACATAAAACAAGCCTTTTATATATACCATTAATAGCTTTCCTGGATGTCAGCACTGATCCAACTCCAAACAGCTGCCCATATTTAAACCCTGAGTATATTCAGTGCTCCAATCCCCTAGAGTAATATTTGGGACCATCCCAGCTTTTCTGCTTATTTAGCTGAGCCCCTCCATGAGCAAAGCCCCAATACATAGACAGAGACAAGGGTCATCCACTTTCTAAGGCTGGAAAAAGCAACTGCAGTGTCCCATTGAAGTTGTCCTGACCAGCCCATGAAATGTCTTGAGAGGGCTGCTGTTCATTATTGAGACACTGAGATCTGGGTTGGGACAAAATAATGAGGTGTCCAGGCAGCTGAGACGAATCTGTGCACAGGGACACCAAACTGCATCCTACTGGAGAAAACAGATAAACCACAGGGCATGTGACCAGGTCTAGTATGGACCTAACTGCCTCTTTGTGCCTTCACTTTATCAAAGAAAACTATGCAAAACTAATGACCTCAACTTCACAGCACAGCCACTGCCACACTGGAGTGAAATTGCTGCTGTTGAAGCAAGTCCTTTTTGCCTAAGCCTGTTCCACATTCTACAGCATCAGAAGGGCAGAACAGGACAGGACATGTGTACAATGTGTTTTATCTCCCAAGAAATAACTCAGAGAATATGCAGAAGGCTTTATCCACTCTGTTGTCAGATTAATGATGTTACAGATTTTTCTCCATATGACAAAAATTGAGAGCTACTTCCTGAGGTCAGAGAAAGGCAACATGAAACACATTTTTCAAATATTTGGTTTATTAGATTTCCCTAACCATCCTAGAATACATATATAAAGAAAAATCCACTCCTGATCACAAGGGATAAAGTTTATATTCAAAAGACTTTCATGACCTGACTCCCACAAGCTACAGAGCTTACTCATTCCCAGAGCCTGGGCCATCTCCCACAGAGTGTACCCATAGGGACTGGGAAACTGCTCATATGAACAGACAATTCAGGGTCTAGAGAAGCAAAGAAAATGCCCACTGGCTGCTGAAGGAGAGACAACCCAAAGTGGTCTATCCACACAAGGGATACATACTCAGCACCAGACAGAAATGAACTGCCAGGCCTTCTGCAGTATACATGAATCTTGACAGTTGTACCGGCTGGTTTTGAGTCAACTTGACACAAGCTAGAGTCATCAGAGAGGAAGGAGTCTCAGTTGAGGCAATGCCTCCATGAGATCCAGTTGTAAGGCATTTTCTCAATTAGTGATCAATGAGGGAGGGCCCAGCCCACTGTGGGTGGTGCCATGCCTGGGCTTGTGGTCCTAGGTTCTATAAAAAAGCAGACTGAGCAAGCCATGGGAAGCAAGCCAGTAAGCAGCATCCTTCCATGGCCTCTGCATCCACTCCTGCCTCCAGGATCCTGCCCTGTTTGAGTTCCTGTCCTGACTTCCTTTGGTGATGAGCAGAAATGTGGAAGTGTAAGCTGTATAAACCCTTTCCTCCCTAACTTGCTCTTTGGTCATGGTGTTTTGTCACAGCAATAGACAAGTCTGTGCAGTGCTACACAAAAGCCAGACACAAAAAGTCAATGTTATATGATTTTACTTTACAGGAAATGTCTATGGCAGGCCCAACCAGAGATTTGGAGAGCAGCCTTTTGGCTGTCTGAGATTAGGATGTGAGCAGGAATAAGTACTTTCTCCGGCATAAAGTATCATTTTTGGGGGCGGGGATGGAAATGTCTTGAAATTGTATTGTGATGGCTACACAAACTCTGAATTTACTAAGTCACTAAACTTAAAACTAATAAACTGAAGCCGGGTGTGGTGGCTCACACCTTTAATCCCAGCACTCGGGAGGCAGGGAGATCTCTGAATTCTAGGCCACCCTGGTTTACAGAGCTAGTTCCAAGACAGCCAAGGCTACACAGAGAAATCCTGTCAAGAAAAACCTAAAAAAACAAAACAAAACAAAAACCAAAACAAACTAGTGAACTAGTGGGCCTGGTAGCACAGGCCCCTAGCCCCAGCTATTTGGGAGGCCTGGCAGGTATGAATCCTCATACCTGAGACTGCAAATTCAAGGACTGCCTAAGCTACAGATTGAGTTTAGATAGAGCCAGCCTGGACAACTTAGTGATGTTCTTTGTCAAAAATCAAAATGAGGACTATCTATCTCATGTGAGAGGGCTTGGGTTGGGTTCAAGTACTAGTAGTGTACAAATACTAGTAGTTTGAAGAAAAAAAGAACAGATGAAAATTGCATGCCTCCATAAAGTTCTGAAAGAAAGGAAGGGCACTGAGCATGTTGATTTCAGTATCTGAAATCCAGGATGAACAGACTGAAGGAAGACCCTGTCCCAAAGCAGGGTGTGTGTGTGTGAGGGGAAGAAAGAGAAATGCCACTTGAGACTACAAAGGGCAGCTACAGAGGGAAGACAGATTCCAAAAAGACACAAAAGTGATAGTCTGAAATGTTCTTAACAATTTCTACTTCCAATCTGTTGAGCAGCTTCCCTCAATCAGGCAATGCGTTAGGCCCTACAGAATATGGAAAGGATGCTGCAGAAATTTCATCCCGTTAAAAAGGAGACCAGCTGGACGTGGTTCCTATTTCACATGCAGTCACTTGTCCTTAGAAAACAGGTGCTTGGATAAAGGAACTCAGGAACTCTGCCACCAAGTAAACTGCCTTGGGCCTCAAGTCTTGAAGGGGCTGGCAGGGGGCTTCTGGCCTCATCTGTGCTATGTGCTGCCCTTCCCAGTTCCTCCAGATCTACAGGCTGCAGCAGGCCAAGGACAAGTGTCTCCATAAATTGCAGTAGGTCTGGGGAATTTGCCCCCACCATGCAACAAGGCTTCTAAAATGGGCTCCATACCAAGGCTCTCCTCCCACCTAAGACTGTAGAGAACTCCATCTCCTACCAGCTAAACTCAGTGAACACTGCTTATCCTCCAACCAGAAACCACCCATGTTGGAGCCAGGGGAAAGGTGGAACAATGTGGGCTTGTTCATCCAGTCCCTAGGGCAGGCCTGGGGACCTTCCAGAGACTTGGTTTCTAAAATCAAAATTCTAGTATATGCTTATGCTAAAAGCCACAAGCCTTCCACCTGGTACAGTTGTTGTGAATACACCAACTCAAGACTATTAACAATATTTTGCTCAAACTTAGCATGCCACATGCTTTTTCTGAACTATACTCTGCATTCCTAATATATTACCAAGGGCACAAAGTGAATGAAGTTACTGTGTGCCTCACTCCCTTAGAACTGCGGCAAGCTCAAAACATTAAGGCTGCTGGAAGAAGGGGTTTGTGAACCCATCCATGCCTAGCAGTGTACCACATACACACCCACCCTTTCTCCTATGGACTTCTATTTTTCAGAAGCAATCACTAAGAATAGAATCTTGGGGTCCAACTTCCTCACAACCAGTTAGGAAAAGAAAATACAACATTGTATTTACAGTAAATACTGACAGCTGCATTTTTCTCTTTCACTGAGCAGTCTGTCGAGTTAACATAATAAAACCTTCTCTCCATAAGGACACATTCATTCTCTGAAAGATCTGCTGGACTTCAGGGATAAGACATGACCTTGACTGGCTGAGCCAGAAACACCAGCACCCACCTCCCAGTGGAGGAAGCTGCCCACAGCAGGTGCTGGGTGGAGTTTCAGAACAAATCCAGTCAGTGCAAAGGGAATCAAACAGCACCAGGCACAGACAGGGCCGCTTGATAACAGCTCCTCCTCTCCCTCTCCCCAGAAGAGCTCTCTAACAAGGAAAGTCCCAGGACAGGCTTTGCATATTTCTAAGAAATGCAATGCTCAATTTGTGTTCTGATGGCTTTCAAGAATTTAGAACTCTTTCTGCTTAGTCTCCATCTCAAAAGCCTCACTCATATCCTTGTCCCCATCCCTTCTCTGAATCCCCAAAAGGCTCAAAGTAAACTTCCTGCAATGCCAAGGCATTTGTAGAAATGGGCACAAGGGAGTCAGGCACAAGGGAGCTGGGGCAGTAAGCTTCCCTCAGAAAGGGACTCCAGTAGTTTTGGTATGTCTGGGCACTGGAGAGCTACACCACTCATTCTATCCTCCGCACTTGCTCCCCCTGCCTATCCTCTTCCATCCTCCTGGATGGTTCCTGTTTCCTCTTCCCTCATCTACTCCCTGCCCTTCCCCCTCCCCACCCCGTAACCTCAATCCAGCATCCTCAAACATGGGCCTCTACTAAAGGGAAACCTACAGTTCTCCACCTCTATTCTCCTGAAGGTAGGTGCTGTGACCTGCCTCATGGACAATCCTAGGTACAAATAGTAAAGGATGTAACAGATTTTAGAGGTAGTCTAGCCATCACATGTGATTTATATAAAGCATGTAACACTCTGTAGACAGCTACCCCAGTGAGGCAGAATATGAGCACACTACACAAAGAAATTGCATAAAAAACAGACCAACAGGAGAGGCAACAGTGCCTGTCTAGTACCAAGGAAAGAAATGGAGCTAAAGGCACCAAGAGAAGGTTCTTCATGGCAGTAGATATAAACATAGAAACTGGAAGATTTTAACTATATAGAAAGATTTTAAGGTTAATCAATGTGAAAGGTTCCTATGTTAATCTCTACCCCATATCTAATTCTATGGTCATCTTTATGCCATACCTGGCTATGGATTTGTTTTTGCCTGTTCAAAATAATGTCCATTACATTGTCATTTCTAAAACTGTATGTGTAGGTGAACTAATAGATGATTGGTTGACAGATTGAAATAAATACATATAACTCTGTTTAAACCACCAAAGTACCAATGACGCATAAAATATCAAAGCCAGGCAAGGCAGCCTGTGTCTGTAGTCCTAGATATTTTAAAGGCTGAAATAACTGGGTCACTTGAGCCCTCAAGTTCAAAGGCCAGCCTAGACAAGACAGTAAGAATTTGTCTTTAATTACAAATATATACATATATATATATATATATATATATATATATATGCATGTATACACATTTATAGAGAATGAATGTTGCCATGGTTTGAATATGAACTATGTCCCATAGGTTCAAGTGTTAAGCCTTTGGTTCCTAACTGGTCGTGCTATTTTGGGAAATGCTGTAAACTTCAGAGGGTGGGACCTAGCTGGAGGAAGGAGAACAGTGTAGGTATATCAGTTTCCAACATCATCTGGATATAAGGAACAGATCATCAAAGCTGACGATCCCAAAGTCTAGCTTAGAATTCACAATTAAGCAAGCAGCAGGCTGAGTTTTCAACCTCCAGTTTGAAACTGGGAAAATCTGGGTTGGAGCCTGAGACACTACATGTCCGATATATATTTTCCTAAAGCAGGCCTCCGTGATACATTTAGCATTTAGCAGAATGTGGCCTCATTGGCCCTCTGCCTTTCATCTCAGCACTACCATTCACTTCCCAGACCTGCTGTTCTCTCCTCTGCCTTGTTGCTTTGAAACTTCTTTGTTTTAAAACCTGTCAGCTCCAGTAGCAGCAGAAACTGCCCTTTTCCCTTCCTGTGACCTTCTTGGTCACTAGAATCCAGCCAAAATTTCACTCCAACACTATGCCAGGCACAAAGAGAACATGGTCTCCAGGCATAGAAAACACATATTCAGGCCTCCAGATGGACCAATAGCCAGGTGGACATAATATTCTATTAAGTTTTAAAAGGAATGCTTGGTGCTTGTGTGTTAACCTGTGATCAAGAATTAAGGCTACTCGGGGCTGGAGAGATGGCTCAGTAGTTTAGAGTTCTTTCAGAGGACCCAGGTTTGGTTCCAAACATCCATATGACAGCTCACAACCATCACTAACTACAATTCCAAGGGTTCTGTCAACCTCTTCTGGTCCCCACAGGCACTTCAAACATACGGTAAATATACATATATGCATGCAAAATACTCATACACATAAAATAAATTTTAAAATCTTTAAATAAAAGAATTAAGGCTGCATGTGAGGTGGATGGTTGTGCACAATGCACATCTACCTGTAATGCATGTAGGACTTGAAGGTGGAGACAGATCAGGAGTTCAAGAGACCCTGTCTCAAAACAACAACAAAAAGGGGGGCTTAGGGACATAAAGTTATTTCAGTGGCAGAATGATTGCTTACTATTTGTAAGGTCCTAAGTTTGATTATGCAGAAAGAGAAAATTAAAGCTACCTATCCTGGAATCCCAGTACTCAGGATGATTGCTGCAAATTTAAGGCCAGCCTGGGCTACCTGGTGAATTCCAGTCCAGTGTGGCAACACTGCACACTGTACCTCAGTGATACAATACTTGTCTACCATGTGCAAGGCTCTACCTAGTACAGTACCGTAAATAAATAGAGAATTAAGAATTCTTTATATGTCCCACATGTTAGGCCCTGGTAAGTTGGTCAGTTTTTACTGCAACAAAATACCTGAGTTTATCAGTTTATAAAGAGGAAAGGTTTCTTTTGATTAATTGTTTCAGGTTTCAGTCCCTGGTCACTAAGCCATTATCTTTGTTGGCAGCATAACACATCAAGGTGCCAGTGCCCATGCTAAAACAAGCTGCTCACCTCACGGCTGTTGGGAAGCAAAGAGAGATAAGTGACTGGAGTCCCTATAAACCCTTCAATAGCATATCCCCAATGATCTACCTTTCTAATGAGGTCCCACTTCTTAAAGGTGCCACCACCTCCAAATCATGCTACAGGCTTTAGATAAAAAAGGGCTAAGGAGATGGCTTAGTGGATAAAACACTTGGCATGCGGACTGGAATTAAGATCCCTAGAACCCATGTAAAGTCAGATGCATAAGCACATATCTATAATCCCAGTGTGATTACTCCCCAGAAGTTCATGGGCCAACTACTGGGGCATATGGTGTGGTAAACAAGAAATCTTGCCTCAAACAAGGTTAGAAGACAGGGACCAGGACCTGAGGTTGTCTTTTGGTCTCCACAGTCCCTACCTAGTGTGTGAATGCCACCAACCAAAGACACAATTAAAAAAAAAAAGTTTCAAAGTGACTGAAACATTCAAGGGTCTGATGAGTGGTGGATGAGTGCTGACTAAAAAGGAAGCCACTCTGAACTTGTCTTCCTTGCTGAAACATGTTCACACAATGCACTCGTGGTACCAGAAATACAACTTGAACAACCAATGTCTATTAAAAAAATAACGGCTAGGAAATGCCCTTTTCCTTGGGGTGCCACATTGTCCCTGCCGCTCAAGTTCCTAGCATATAAACTATAAAAGGTTGCCTTTTTATCACTGTTGGAGGTAAACACAGGAAGCAGCAGAAAAGTTACAATGTAGCTGTCTCTTAAATGTCCACTCATTAATTTTCTCATTCCCAGTAGAGCTTCTGAAAACAAAAATCCCAGAAGATTCTCACCATGCTAGGAGAAGCAAAACAGTGTTTTGCTTCAATTAAAATTCCACCCTGTCATAAGATGATTAGTATAGCCCCTCTCCCCCAGCAAGGCAGAAGTCACAACACATTGAACAGGGGCCTCTACTAGGGGTCACAGAACAGTAAGGAACCTCAGGAAAGGAAGGTGGTATTAAATACATCCTACAGGGATAGGAATGGAGCAACTGTAGAAAGCTTGCCTAAAGGAACAACTAGGACTCCAGCCCCAGCAACAATATAGACCTTCATGAGTCCTTTTATTCCAGAGTCACTTGTTTTCTTTATTTAAATACTGCATCACAAAGGGTAGGGATATTACATTTATTTATGTGTATGACACGCACAATGGGTAAGTGCACACCATGCCACATGTGCAGAAATCATAGGGCAACTTACAGGAGTTACTTCTCTCCTTCTACCATGGGACCCAGGGATCAAACTCAGTTTTGTGCTTTTACCTGTAGAGCCATCTCCCTGTTACCCCCCCCCCCCCGCCGCCGCCGCCACCGCCGCCCTTTAGTAACAACTTAAAATTTCTAGATAGATACCTTAAAAGCCATTCCAAGCACAAATTATTCCACAACCTCTGTAGTTTGATATTTAAGGAGACCTATCCAAATTTATTGCAAGCATAGTGAACTTTCACTTTGGAAAAGCCTTTGCTGCCTTTATGTTATTTGCATGTGAAAATGAGATACTTCATTCAAAAAGGTGAAACTGCCTTCCTCTTTTCCTAAAAACACCCCTCACAAACACATTCATTCATTTACTCACTTACTCAGTCCTGAGAATATGTGAAAGACTGGGGTCCCAGAAACAGACTGCTAAGTACCACTCCACAGGAGACTCTGAGGAACATTTGTCAAATAGAACACTTGTCTTAGAGCTTTTCTTACTATTTTCCATGTATTGAGCAGTAACTGAACACCCCTAACAGGAGAAAACAGCCACACTGCCAGGCCCAGCCCAGCTCAGCCCAGCCTAGCTAAGACCCTGCACAGTTCAAAAGGGCAGATTCTTATGTGCTGGGATCATAGAAGCACAGCTGAACTGCTGATCCATGCAGCCACATTCCAATACCCAGACTGTTTCCCTGCCTTCCTTCATGTTCCTTATGGGGAGCTCTAGGAACTAGCTATGAAGTTTCATGAAATTACCTTTATCCAAGTAAATGATTTCTTTGAATGGGGGGGGGGGGCTGAAAGAAGGGGCAGGGGAGGAAAGGAAAGAAGGATAAGGAGGGAAAAGGAAGGAAAAAAATCTATAGAGAATTTCTAGGTTTATATGTTACATGTCCCCTGCTCTTGCTGCAAATTTACTTTTTATATTGTTGTTTAAACTTAAAAGATGAGAGAGAACTTGGAATGTAAGCAAACTTCTTTCATTTAAAACCTAAATATTATACCTGGGCATCAAGACTGGCCTCTGAAATTCTAGCACCAGGCAGGAGGATGGTGAGTTTGTCAAGGCTAGCATGGGACTCTTGCAAAAAATAAAAAGCCTTAATGCAGCTAGTTATAAGGATCAGTGGTAGAATTCTTTGGCTAACAAGTGTAAGACCCTGGTTCCATCCTAGCACTGCAAAAATAAAATATAGAACCTTAAGCTATTTCTCCACTTACATCTGACACATAATTGTGTCATCACTACATAGATCCAGCCCGACAGTAGGAAAAGTAACTGCTATAAACTAGGTTTTCATGGCACAAGGTTACACTAATGGAATGCAAAACAAGCAATAGATGTAAGAACTTTATTTCTTGTGGTAGCAATTCAAATGCCACCTTACCATTAAGAATAAAAAGAAGGCTAGAAAGGTAGCTCAGTTCACAGGGTGATTGCCTGGCATTGGCTTAATCTCCAGTATCACATAAACTAGGCATGGTGGCACATGCTTTCAACCCTAAGAATTAGGACATGAATGCAGGAGGATCCGCTTGCCCTCAGTTACATAGTAAGTTTGAGGCCAACTTGAGGTACATGAGACCGTGTCTCAAAATGAAAAAGAAAAAAGGAAATTCCTGAGAACAAAACACTGAGAAATTTATTTGGTCATAAAATAATGAGCTTTCATTCCAAAGTATAAGTAATTTGGCAATGGTCATATATAATAAAGTAGTTACTGATCTTTGCAAAATTAGGTAGTTTATCAGATGAATGGCTGTTCCATGGTGATTAATATTCACACTGGGCTGTGTGAATTACCATAGCAAATTAGCTTAAAGCATTAGTACTGGAATTGGGTCCTCAAAGCACTAATAGTTGAATGCAATGAGTGGCTTTAATAGTCAAGGTTTCTCTCAAGCAGACTCATTGAATTACTTTTCTCTCTGATAAACACAGGTCTCTTCTGCTCATGCTCTATAATCCCTTAAAACAGCACACACATTTCCACATAAAAATATGTCAGAGTTACATATAGTTAATGTAATACAGCTCAGCGATAGGAGGCATGCTTATCATGTACAAGGACCTGGCTTCCATCCCCAGCACAAGAAAAAACACAATTTTTAAAAAAAAGTTGCACTTTGTAGCCTTGGAACTCCCTATGTTCCAGTTCTGGGCCAGCTCAGAACCAGCAAATATCTGCCTGCCTCTGCCTCAAGTGGCTACTCCTGGCTGATAACATTAACAGTTAGTGACAGGCAACTTCCCTATCCATCTCGTTACTTCTTGTGTGACTGAAATCATAATTATGACATGCAATCTCCACCTGGAGTAGCTAGCTGGCTGCATGTCATTTTCAAAAAGAAAAACAGGGAAACCTAACAGATAGCTCCCATGTTTGTTGCATTCTTATTTGTAACTTACAATGTTTCCTTTAAAAGGAGAAAATTTAATCCCTTCATTTGGAAGAGGGAGACAAGAGTATCTCCAGTTCCAGGCAGCCTGAGCTACACAACAAGTCTGTCTAAAAAATAAAAATAAGGTAAATAAATAAGTAAAACAGTGTGGAGGGTAAATTGGAAATTTTATATCAAAGTGACCCAAATGTGTTACCTAGAAAATTATTCTGTAATAATCCTTATTGTCAAAAGGCCTGATAGCACACACCTGTCACTTCAGCACTCAGGGGTCTAGGGGGATCTCAGTTTCATCCCTCTTGGTAGCTGTTGGAACTGAGCACAGAAACTGCACACTGCCTGTTTGATTGGAACCTTTGGGGAGGGACAATGCCCTAGGGCTCTGACCGCCGTGGAAGCACCTGAGAACACCTGTTACAGGTGTACATCAAGAAATAGAGAACGGCATAGCCTGTACAGCATGCATCAAAACATCCAGAGCTTTCAGAAGCTACTGCCTGTCTAGTGCAGGGTGCAGATCTAGTAGCCAGGACTCCGGTGACCAACCCTACTCAGCCTTGGCCTCTGCCAGGCATGGGATATAGAAGAAATGAAATGATGCAATGGAGGGAGCAGACCCTAAAGCCATATATCATCCTCCAACCAAGTGCCAGGTTTCCTAATAGTACCTCAGGGGTAACACTTGAATCCCTGGACACTTTTCCTCCCCAGAAGCCCTATGTTTCCTAATGCTCTGCACATCCCTGCATCTATTCACACACTTGGTGCCAGCTGTCCTGGACCCCCACATCCTTGTTTAAAACTGTCCATGGTACTGGGGGCCAGTGGCAGAATTTGTGTCTAGAGTATGTGCCTAGCACAGTAGATTCAATTGCCAGCAGAAAAACAAAAACAAACAAAAAACTCTCCATGGCTCCCACACTGTCTTTCAAAAAGGATGCTGCTCCTCCTGCCTCGCCTGCTATCACCTTCTATGGCCTCTCCTTCTCCAAATCCCTTCACTCAGCATGGAAAGATGAGGTCTCTTGAAGAGCACCCACTTCTCTTGTAAGGCCTGTCCAGCCATGAGTCAGATCCAGAGCCAACCCAATATAGACATGCACAAAGCATTTAGCATGGACTACTGTGAAATGCATGCTGGGCTATCCCAGTAACTGACACAGCATGTGATCCCTAAAGGCATTCCAAGAGCCCAGGGCTTTGTAATCCAAACATAAAATACATACATGAAGCCCTTTTTCCATGCTGAGGATCGAACCCAGGACTTTCCATATGCTGGCCCTTGAATTTGGTAGGGGAGTCTTACCCCCTTTTTGAGACAGAGCCTCATTTATAGTCCAGGCTCAAGTGGTATCACCATGTAGCCCAGTTTGACTTCAAACTGCCTCTATTTTCCTTGCAGCCAGCAATCTGCTCCATGCATTCCTTAGTCAGGTCTTTGTGTATGAATGGTACTGCACAGCATTCCTCAACCCATCTTCACTTCACACCCCCAGCACTTCAGAATACATGTGAGATACTAGGATAAGTAAAGCCAGCTTCCTGGAACAAGGTACTCGGGATAAAGTTCATGAGGTAAAAGAGAGCCACACACATCTCAAGTTTTCCACACTCAGAATTCCCCTTCAAAACCACCTCAACTGAAGTGCAGGCTGTAGTTAGAAAAGGTTCCCTGATAGCTTCTGTTTGCTTCTACTGATGGAGAAAGGCATTGTATTAGAATCAGTTCTTTTTAAAGATTAATATTTTTTAAAAATATGTATGGATGTTTTATCTGCATGTGTGTCTGTGTACCACATTTTTGCATTGCCCATGGAGGGACAGGAATTATAGATGGTTTGTAAGTCACTGTGTGGGAGCTGGGAATCAAACTTGGATCCTCTGGAAGAGCAGTTAGTGTTTCTGAGCCATCTCTCTAGCCCCCTAGAAATCAGTTCTCATTCCAAGGTGCACCAGATCATGTGGGCCAGTCGCTAAAATTCAGCTTTCTGGGGTCCATGCTTTTGCACATGTCAATAATTGTCTCAGTTGGACTTGGTGGCCCACACTGGTAATCCCAGCATTGGAAGACTAAAGCAGACGTATGAATTCTAGGCTACACAGAGAGACCCTGGCTTTAAAAAAAAGTCTAATGAGGAAATTGACACGTTGTGCCTATTAAATTATATTCTGAATAATTTTGTTTAGTGCTAGAGAAATGATTCAGCAGTTAAGAACCAAGTACTATTCTTTTTTTTTTTTTTTTTTTTTAACTAAAATTTTGGAGTTCATTATACAACAATGTGTTGGGAGTGTGCGGCCTAGTTTTGGACCAGTATATGAGTGCTTATCCAGCGGGTCTCCAGATGAGGCAAAAGCCTATGGGGCTGTCTCACACGGCAAGGACCAGTGAACTTCGGGACAGCACAGAATACTGCTGGGACTGCTCGGCCTGTACACTCTCTTCTCTCTTGTAATACTTGGTGGTTTTAGTATCATGTTGTCAATCACTCATGGTCACAGATGTGATCATTCCTAGAAACCCTGTTTTTTCTCAAATATCTTCCCCTAAAATTCCTTGGGATGCTTCTCAGGTTTCTTGTCTGGGGAGGACAGCTGTCACCATAGACCCCGGGAGCTATTCTGATTCAGTGCTGACAAGATCAGAGACAGATCAATCTATTTCTTTAAATATGTTTTGAACAAGATTGTTGTTCTTGAAAATGTGTGCCTATGTCAATCACCTTTTAGTTTTGTAAAGACAGGATGTACCTAGCTTTATATTTGGCCAAACTAGCAAAACGATAGGTGGTGTTTTGTTTTAAAGATGTTTTAATGTAAAAGTTGGGGGGAAAAACATATTTCTTCAAGCTATTGACCTTTCCCTGTTTCAGGACCTGAACCCAGGATATGGCAGGACAGCGTAAACAATGGATAACTGAAACAGGAACATCCAATCATATTCTTTAATTTAAACTTAATTCTTTATTGATTCTTTGGGAATTTCACATCATGCACCCAAATTCCACTCACCTCTCAGTCCCTCCATATCTGTCCCTCACCCCTGCTGTATGCTTGCCCCCCAAATTAATTAAAAACAAAACAAACAAAAAACCCATCTCACTCCTCCATTTTCCCAACACCTCTTCATTCAATCTGTGGCATTGGGAGCTGTGGTGTGTCACGCAGTATACCCCTTTTGTGCAATCAGCCCCACCTACAAAATCTTCATTGCAATGAGTCACTGATCTGGTTCAAGGCCTCTGGTTTCTGGTACACCATCATCACTGGGCACTCATCGAACTCCTCTTGGATATCCTGTTGTTGTTCTGAATCATGGAGATCCTGCAGTTACTGTTCCACAGGACCAGTCCCTTTGTACACTCCAGATGGAGCAGCTGTTAGGGTGGGCCAACCCAAAGCCCAGGATGTAGGTCTGGGTGGTAGCTGAGCTGGTTGGTCCAGGCTTTCAGGACCACCCCTTCAGGCCAGGGGCAGAGTCAGCTCTCCTGGGCCCATGCCATCGGGACAGCTCTCCCACACCTGTGGTGAGGGGTGGAGCCATCTCTCCCCAGTGCTGGGGTCAGCTCTCCCATTGGGAGGGTGGGGGTGCGGCATCAGCACTCCTACAGTGTCCAGTGAGGTACAGGACCAGCTATCTCCGGGCCAGTGAGGGACAGGGCTGGCTTAGCACAGCCCTCGGATTTCAACACACATGGTTCCTATAAATCCTTGTGGTAACATGAGCCACGGACATAAGTGCAGACTCTGGCTGCTGTTGGGCCACAGACTAAGACATGGTCCTAGGCAGCAGCCCAGGCTCAGATGTCACTATGGCCCCAGGTGGCAGTGTAGGCCACTCAGGTCGGCATGGCCCCTGTGGCAGTATGGCCTTCTGACACCAACATGGCCCCAGGTGGTGGCCTAGAGCCCTGGCATTGGCATTGCCTTGGATGGTATCAGGAGCCATGGACATCAACACAGACCCTGGCTGTAGCGCCACGGAACCAGACATGGCCCTCAGCAGCAGCCCTGGCCCAGACGACACCATGGCCCCAAAGGCACCATGGCCCTCGGACATCAACAGGATGCAGCCTAGACTCCAGGCATCCATGTGGCCTTTGGTCGTACCACGGGCCACAGACATCACAGTCCCTAACTGTGAAAGGACCATGCACCCAGACATAGTCCCCAGCAGCAGCCCAGGCTCGGATGTCACCATGGCCCCAGGTGATAGTGCAGGTCACTCAGATAGGGCCAAGTACTATTTTTGAAGAGGACCCATGTTCAGATCCCAGCACCAATGCTAGGTGGCTTACAACTACCCTTAAGTCCAGCTTCAAGGGAATCCAGTATCAAAGGTCTCCACAGGAAACTGCCTTTACATGCCTACACACACACACACACAAAAAAAAAAACCCATAAAAAATAAAACAACTATGTTTATCCCCTTACATTAGTGCTACTATCACCTTTGGTGAGAGAAGCTTTTTTTTTTTTTAAACAGGCAATAGTTAACTGTAGAGACTTTTAACTCATCAATGTGCTGAAAATAAGTGACCACTGAATGCTCAATCATAAATGGAACATCTATATCACTCCCTCTAAGTCTCAGGGGACACTAGAAAAGGGGGTGGAAAGAGTTTAAGAGCCAGAGGATGGTATGGAATCGAATGTTGAGACATGATATGGATGTTCCGCTCTTGAACTCAAAGCAGCTGTGATTACCTACACAAGAAGGAGGACACACCCATCCCTAAGGATCTATGGCCAGTTAATGCAAGTATGGATGAGACTTTTCTTCAGTGGTGTAGCTACTGGTAAGGTATCTTTGCTCCTGTAAGCAACCTTAATTAAATTCAATGGGTCACCAAAAAGAAATTTTTAAAGCCATCAAAGTAGGAGGAGGGCTAGCTGGCAAGAGGAAGAGAACCAGTGGAAGGGGAAAAAGAGAGAGTAATGGGGGAGGGGTGAATATTATCAAAATACATTATGTGCACATATGAAAATGTCATAATGAAATCTTGTATGTACAATATATGCTAATAAAAAACATCTTAAAAAATCAAATGATGATTCTCATGCAAATGGCCTTACCTCCTTAGGACAATAGTTCTTAAACTAGTCAGTATTAGAATATTCTGGCTTATCCTCAATAACCTTCCAATATGGAGTTCATAAACTCTAGAGCAGGGTCCAAAAGTTTTCACCTACCAAATTCCCAGTGGATACTGATGTTGCTAATCTGGCAGGAACCACACTGAAAATCCACTGCTTAATAGCAGCACACCAAATTCTTCCCATTGCCTAATTTTTGTAAGAATATTGACTACCTTTATCTATGTGCACCACATACATGCCTCATGTCCCTGGAGGTATGAAGAAGGGGCCAGATGTCCTGGTGGAGCTGGAATTACAAATGATTATGAACTGCCACATGGTTGCTGAGGACTGAACCAGGGTCCCCTGCAAGAGTGGCAAGAGCTCTTAACTACTGAGATCTCTCCAGCTCCACCCTCAACTGCTTACTTTATGAATAAAGTTTAACTGGTACATGGTCCTTTCATTTATTGTCTATGGCTATTTCTGGCTACATATGACACAGAGGAAGAACTGGCCCACAAACCCAAAAATACTCTGTGGACCTTTAGATAAAATGTTTGCTGGCTCTTTATTTACAGAGGGTCATCTGGATATTAGAAACATCCCAAACACATCTATTGTTACAGTGAGACTTCTGGTACTTCTTACAGAGCTAAGAATGGGGAAGGATCTTCTTTGCACCTTGAAAGATGGCCTTTAAAAAGATTACATTTTTAAGTCAGAGAGAAGGAGAGTTATACATTAATGTGCTCAGTGGCCCAAGTTGGAACACTGTTCTTTTGACTACCTTGTATGACCTTTGCCAGGACACTGGAGCCTATGCTCATACCTATTAAACATAAACAACCTCAGCCAAATCTCCTGGCAGACTTATTACAAAATCAGAGTTGAAAGATAAATGAGGGGCTGAGGAGATGTCTCAGTGAGTAAACTGCTTGCTGTGTAAACATGAGGACCTGAGTTGAAATCCTCCACACCCACATAAAAAGCTGGTATAATGGCACACAGCTGTAACCCCAGTAATGGGGGTTCCGGTGTCAGAGACAGATGAATCCCAGTAGAATACCCATAGTCAACCCCTAGCCTCCACATGAGCATGCACAGAAGAGTACACACATGTACACACATACATACACTACATATAATAACTAAATAAATAAGGGAAAAGTAAGAGGCTAGAGATATAGTTTAGCATAGAGTGCTTGCCTAACACCTAGCATTCACAAAGCTCTGGGTTCCATCAGAAGCACACATAAAAACAAACAATTAAGACAGTCATGGTGGCACACAAGTAAAATCCAAGCACACAGAAAGTCAAAAACAAACACATCATTGAAACATTCAAAGGAAAATTACAAACCCTACAGTGCACTCAATGAATTCTAATTCTAGAAAGAACAAGTTTATTGGGGTGGTTTCCCTTCTAGTATGGAGACACGAAACCAGAAACTATCAAGAAACATGGTTTGCATTTTCTTTTGCAGCAGTTGTTGGTGCTATAAAGAGGAAAGAGTAGGAAGGGATAAGAGAAAGCCATTCATTTTCCAAATGGGATCCAGGATCACTTCACAGAGGAGAAAAGGGTTCTCTCCTACTAGGCTACCTACAGAATGGAAATTTGACACACACCCATGGGGAAAAAAGGTAAGTCTACTTTTCTATCCCCTCAATAGTAGACACGTAGACTGTTTCCTGTCCCCAACGGATGGTGGCTCTATGAGTGAGGGCAGTCTCTCCTTACAACAAATCTGTCTTTTTAGTAAAGTATAAAATCACACTACACTTCATAGGACAGAAAGAGACTGTCACAGTAATCCAAAGGACAAAATGACTCTAGTGACTGAACTATATCTGTTTGGGAGGACCCTGAGGACTCTTGTGAGACAGTATTTATGTTTGTCTAAGCAGGGGCTCATACACCAATTCTACAGCTTTGGAAAACTTGTAGAGGGGAGGGGCATGCAGTAGCACACATGTGGAGGTCAGAGGACAACTCCCTTTCACCTTTGCTAGGATTCTAGGAATTGAGTTCAGGTTGCAAAGCTTGAGCAGCAAATGCCTTTTTTTTTTTTTTTTTTTTTTTTGGTTTTTCAAGACAGGGTTTCTCTGTGTAGCTTTGCACCTTTCCTGGAAATCACTCTGTAGCCCAGGCTGGCCTCCAACTCACAAAGATCCACCTGCCTCTGCCTCCTGAGTGCTGGGATTAAAGGTGTGTGCCACCACCACCCAGCAGCAAATGCCTTTTAACCTGCTGAGCCATTTTGCCAGCCTCAACATTTTTTTTAAATTGATAGTTTAAATTCTGTGTAAACAGCCTCAGATCCAGAATGACCAACTGTATTCCTTTATGAGGCACAAGGTCCCTATACACAGGGCCTCACAGGTACCATGCCTAGGGGATGAAGGTAGGGGAGAATGTAACAAGTTTGAAATACAAGAAAAATTCTCCAAATGAAAATGTCTAGACAAACTCAGTAAATAAATGTTCAGAGCAGCATCACTCATAATACTTTAAAAGTAAAAAGTGTCCAAATACCTATCAACAGATGAATGGATAAAACCAAATGTGTGTGGTCCATTCATAAAATGGAATGGTACTGGGATCATAAAAAGAAATGAAGCACTGATACATACTACAACATGCATGAGCCTCATGAACATTATGCTTTGTGAAAGAAACCAGGCCCAAATGACCACATAGCATGATTCCACTTTTATGAAATATCTAAACTAGACAAACCCATACAGAGTGAGGGAATTAAAATCATTTAGTGGATGCTACAGATGGGGAGTTAGGTGGTATAAAGGAACTGCTACTGGAGGTAAAGGATTTATTTTTGGGGTGGTGAAAATGTTCTGGCATTAAAGTGATAACTACACAGCTTGGTGAATAAAAAAACAAACAAGCAAAAAAACACTTAAGCCTACACTTTAAAAAGGGAGAATTTTAGCTGAACCCAGTAACTGTCACCTATAGTCCCAGGTACTGGGAAGACTAAGGCAGGAGGATCTCTTGAACCCAGGAATTGAAAAGAGCCTGGGAAACAAATATAGCATAATTCCACCTGTGTTACTTAATGTTGATTACCAAACTGACAAACCTCTGGGCATGCCTATAAAGAATTATCTACATTAGGTTGACTGAGGTGGGAACATCCATCCTGAACATGTGCTTGGATCCTGGACTGAATCAAAAGAAGAAAGCAAGCTGAGCACAAAAATTCATCACTCTGCTTTCTTGATTACTGATGCAATGTGACTAACTACATCATGCTCCTATAACCATGACCTCCCTGCCATGGTGTACTGAATCCTTGAATTATGAGCCAAAATAAACCGTTCCTTATATTGGTTGTGTCAGGTTGCAGTAGCAACCTTATAAGTGACTAATACACCATCTTAGAAAAAAAACAAAATTAAAAGGGGAAGGTCTAGAGATGGCCCAGTGGTTAAAGGTACTGGCTGTTCTTCCAGAGGACCTGGGTTTGATTTCCAGCACCTACATGGTGGTTCATAACCACCTCTGGCTCCAAGAAATCTGAAGACCTCTTCTGGCCTACATGGGCATCAGGCACACAAGTGGTACACAGACATACTGTAAGCAAAAACACCAGTATACATAAAAACTTTTTAAAGGGTGGTAGGAGGAGGGATTGTGAAGTATATAATATCAACTTTTCATAACTAAAAACAAAAAAAATCAAGAGGAAAACTGAGTGTAATGGCACATACTTGGAATCCCAGCACTTGGGAGATACAGATAGAATGATTAGAGTTCAAGGCCAGCCTGGACTATGTGAAACTCGGTCTCAACAAAATAAAACAAGCAAACAAGAAACATTTCTTTTCAAGACCTTTCCTAGCCACCCCAAGGAAAGAAACTTAGATACCATATGGTGTATCTTCAATTTGAGATGGTACAGAATGACCATAATTACTGAACGTTCAGTTTAATTACTAAATAGGGTTCTCAACCTGTGGGCTGTGACCCTTTTCAGGGGGGTAGCATATCAGATATCCTGTATATTGGATATTTACATTACGATTTATAAAAGTAGCAAAATTAGTTATGAAGTAGCAATGAAATAATTTTATGGTTGGGGGCTCTTCCACAACACGAGGAACTGTATTAAAGGGTTGAAGCATTGGGAAAGTTGTGAACCACTGGATTAAAAGAAACTCCTACAACCCAAGATCAGAATACTCTCAGGGTTACAAGCTCAGGAAGAAGTGGAAAATGTTTAAAATCCTCAAAACAACCTCTCCAAAAAGCCCCTCCTGGGTGTGTCCTGGGCAAAAGCTCAGTTCCCTGGGCTCAGGTGTACCTCATAACTAGCCTCTCTACCTCTATATTTTTTGGGTCTTGCTCTTACATGACCTTCCCTTGGCCACACCGCTCTCAAATTACACACTCCCACACCAGATGGTGACTTCAGAAGCAGCTAAAACAGGAAAATAATACCAATAAAGTCACTGGTTCATCAAGAGGGACTTGGATGTAATCCTTTCTGTGGAGTGTCCAGGTCTTTCCACCTGGGTCAATGAACAGATGTTTCTTAACATCTCCCCAGGAAAATCATGTGACAAATATATAGACATCAAATTACTTCATGATCAACTGGTTACAGAAGGTTAATGAGAGAGAAGTATCAAAGATGATTTCAACATTTAGAAATAAACCTATGGTCAAGATTCAAAATCCAGGAGACTAGAAAAGGTAAAATAATAATGATTTCCATTTGGCTCATGCTGCATGTGAAGCCCCAGCAACACCGAGTACCACTCCAGAGCTCAGAAGACAAGGAGAGGCTACACATATAGATTTGACAACTGTCTTAACAAATATTTTAAGCCGGGCGGTGGTGGCGCACGCCTTTAATCCCAGCACTTGGGAGGCAGAGCCAGGCGGATCTCTGTGAGTTCGAGGCCAGCCTGGACTACCAAGTGAGTTCCAGGAAAGGCGCAAAGCTACACAGAGAAACCCTGTCTCGAAAAACCAAAAAAAAAAAAAAAAAACCAAATATTTTAAAAAACCCTGGGTATGGTGGCATAGCACACCTGTAATCCTGGCACTCCAGAGGCCGAAGCAAAAGGATGGCTGTAAGTCTGAGGCCAGCCTGATCTACATAGTGAGTCCCAGACCAGTAAAGATTACATAGAAATAAAAAAGAAGGGGGGGGGGCACATGAGTGAGACCACCTACATCAGCAAGGAGAGACCTTCAAGAGAAACTAACATTCCAGAAGGGTACAAAGGAAATGAGGCAGTAAGAGGCCACTGTGAAAATAGTTGGAAAGAAACAGAAACAATGAGTTTTCATGTGAAGTAGAAATCTTCACATGAACTGCAATTACACCATGGGTAATTTGAGAATGAAACTCTTGTAAAAACAAAGCAAGTTCCGGCTGTTCATCAGGGCACATAGAGGCTTGCATCCCCAGGAGCCAAAATGCAAAATGCATTTCTGTGGTAGAAATTTCACAGTTATGCAGAGTGGTATGTGGTTTTAATTACTTTTCTCCAAAACAGCCACTGAAAATGGATAGGGGATCAGAAACAACCCCTCCACTCCCAGCTCTAACCCCTAAATGGGATCAGCTGTATAAAATCTCTGTTGTTAAGTCAACATAAAATAAATATGACTGGCACAGCAGCAAGCCAGTCTTTTCAAGTCCAGATGTTTTCTTTCCAAACTCTCATTCAAGTTCAGGCCCTCTACACACAATGAAAATGTTAAGAAAAATATCACAGACAAAAGAAAACAAACAACAAAAAAAATAAAATAAAATTGTTTTAAAGACTGACATATTTGTTCAACTTAAAGTACTGTTTTCTAGAAGTTAGGGATTTCTTTTTAAATAGAACTATGTAGATAATTATAAAAATAAATATATTCCACGAAAACAAAATATTCTGTCCCCCACTGCCAGCCCTCCCAAGCCTTAGGGCTGGGGACTGAGTATGCTAGGCAAGTGTTCTAACAAAGTGCTACATCTCTAGCCCAAACATCATTTCTGTTTTTTAAAGATTTTAAATTTTTATTTATGCTTCTGTGTGTATATATGTATGCCATATGTGTGTGGGTGCCTGAGGAAGCCAGAGGCATCAGATCCTCTGGAGGTGGAGTTACAAAAGCAGCTGTGAACCACCTAAGGTGGGTGCTGGGAACCAAAGTCAGGTAGGTCCTCAAGAACAGCAGCCAGTGCTCTTAACCAGTGAGCTATCTCTGCAGTCCCAAATGTGTTTCTTAACATTTCAAAGTGAACAAATTAAACTTCCTTTTATCTGTCTTCTGATTCCAAAGATTTGTCAGTATAATTCTTTTTTGTTTGTTTCTTTTCCTTTTTGAGATATAGCCTTATGTAGCCTGAAATTATTATATAATTATTAATATAATATATTATTAAATACTAATTATATAATAATAGAAGTTAATCTTGAATTCCTGATCCTCCTGCTCTACTTTCCAAGGGCTGAGAATTACAGTTTCTGTGCCACCACACCCAGCTTGACAATGTGATTCTTTTTTTTTGACAATGTGATTCTTAAAATAATTATCTTCAAGCATTTAATAATTAAGTGTTCACTGTTTCCAGTACAGAATTCCTGAATAGAGGAAAAAAAATACAGCTATACTTCCACAAGGATCGTATTATGTTTAAGCTACTAATCAATGTATTTTCTGTGTCTGTCTAGGTGTGTGTAGATCAAACCCAAGACTTTGCACATATGAAGTAAGTGCTCTATTAACTCAGCCCCAGGCAACTTCAAAATACCACCATGCCACTATGCAACAACTTTACAAACATTTGTACAATTAACACTGATAAATATCAGTGTTTACAAATTTAGAAACATATGCACAATTAACATACAGGTAAAATTTCATCAGATACAGAATCTGGATCTATAGACAAAGAACTATTTTTACCTACTTCACAAATGCAGGAAGGGCTTTCTGCTACTTCCTTAGCATCTCCTCACATATCCCCCAGATATCTGGGACCTTCATCTTTAATCTACCTTCTCACTGCTGATCCAACTCATGTGTCTATGTGCTGCAATTATTCCTCAAGGGAAGAAAAAGTCTGCCATTCAAGATTATAATTAGCTAATCTGATGAAGGCAGCTCTGTTAATGACCACTTAACGTGTAACCTTCCCGGGCACCATGTTCTGCACTTGAAGCCATGTGGTTAAGAAAAGGACAGCACTGACAGGTCAAAGGTATAAACTCTAACATCATTACAACACCCAGCCCTACCCGAGGGCTAATTATCTACATTAAGCATTCTCCCAGCTTCCTTCCCTTCCTCTCCAAAATTCCCAAGTAAGCATCTACAGACCTGGAGGAAAAGCACGACTAGGTGAAAATTAAATTCCCGACTAAAAGGAAAGGCTAGAGTTGAAGAAGCCACAGGTGTGGAGATCTCACATTACATAATAAGTATGTGGGGAATAAGCTGTGTGCTAACTGGACAACCACTGTGATTCTTCCAACAAAGTAAAAATATAATGTCCTCCTACACAGGTATCAAGTGTTATATATTTGTCCCTTGAACATAGTTGTTAAAAGGAAAACTTTTCATTAGTGCCAGGATTCATTTGTTAGAACAGTCTGACTTATTAAGCAATCCAGAAACCAAAACATAATGCAGGTTTATTTCATGTAGTAGCAGTACAAGGCGAATGAGCATGCCCTGGGAAACCACCTCATTAGTCATTCAAGGACCTCTGTTGATAAAGCTCTGCTTTGACACTATCTTCATCCCAACCAGGCAGAGGGAGAATCTATGGGGGAGAGGGCTATAAAATGGCAGGCATTACTTCTGTTTGGACTTCACTGAGTAGGATGGTCACACAGCCATACCTAGCTGCATGGAGAGCTGAGAAACATAGCCCAACACTAGGATGCAGCTACATGGATTTTTTTCCCACAAGGTACAACCATACCACACCTGTGGATCCAACTCCTAGAAAGATTTTCTATTACAAATAAATGAAGGAGTAAGATAAAATGGAGTGTCACAAGTATGTTTAGCCTTTATCCTTCCCACTAGTTTCATTCACCTTTGAAAAGAATTACCTTTGACAATTCCTGTTGACCTGAAAGACCATTCACAGTATTACAAAACTAGCATAATTTAATAATTTAAGTTTTGGAGGGATAGAAGAAAACAATCATTTATGGAGCCACATAAAATACAAACAATAGATTGAAGCTAATATTAAATGTAGCTTTAGCTGAGCGGTGGTGGCACATGCCCTTTATCCCAGCACTTGGGAGGCAGAGGCAGGCGGATCTCTGTGAGTTCAAGGCTAGTCTGGTCTACAGATGGAGTCCCAGGACAGGCTCCAAAGCTACACAGAGAAACCCTGTCTTGAAAAAAAACAAAAAAAGTATATTTTACTTTCATTTATTTATGTGTCTATAATTTGCATTGCTTTAGATCAAACCTAGGGCCTTGCACACACTAAGCACTCTACCACTGAGGAACATCCCCAAATTGGATGTATCTTTAACTTAAATGCATGCCTATGAATCCCATATTAAGCAGTAACCTTGATTCATACTCAATTTCTCCCATGCAAAATCCAGCTCAAATTCTGTCTACAGTAAACAAGTACTTTGATACATAAATATTGTTTATAATTTCTCAGCTTTGTAAGTAATCAGGATTTAGTAGGAGAAAGGAAGAAGAGAAAGAATTCAAGTTTATTAGAACATGTTGTCTCATTTAATCCCCACAATAATACAATAAAACAAAAATGATTCTATCTTAACTGGAGGATAGAGGGCTAAAAAGGCTAAGACCATGTGAGAGAACTAGCTCTGAATGCAAACAGGCATTGTCAACTCATTACTAGTAGATGACTTCCTTCAAGCTGGAACTGCTATGGCCAGAGTAGGGATTCTGTCTTGCTCACTCAGCTGAGCAAGGGAAGGATCTCCTCTATTGGTGGGCTTCCCATCACCTTGTAATCCACTTTGTACAAAAGTATGTGCAAAACTTACTATATGATAAGGATATAGCCAATTCCAAAAGAAACCCAAGTTGTTGGCTCCCAGGAGTTCCCAGATAAAGAGCCTCACTGGGTCACTCATCCATATGCAGAGGGCTGCTATATGTTATTCAAAGCAATCTGCTCTTTAAAACCGATAGATAGCCAAACAGCAGTAGACACTGAAGAAACTTCTGTCAGGGAAGAAAGAAGCCCAACAAATAATAAAAGCCAACTCCAGAAACAAAATCTTTGTGGAAAATAGACAGTTTTGAAAACTAGCTCAGTATTATTGGACAAGAGAATTAGCCATTAAACAAGTTCAATATGGTGTCAAAACAAACAAACAAACAAACAAACAAACCAGGAAACAAAATTTAGAATTTGAAAAAAATGAGGCCACAAATTTGAAACCCAATGGAAGGATTGGAAGATAAGGTTAAACAAAATCTCCCAAGGTCAAAACCACAAAGAAATGAAAAATAAGAGAGAAAAAAATTTAGAGAAAGTTTAATGGATCATGAATCAGAAAGGTCTGACCTCACTTCTGCAATATTAATAAACTGCAAGAAAATGTAGAATGGTGACCACCATCAGAATAGCAAGATAAACCCTAATACTGCAAAGTGAAGAAAAGCTACTTTGATATATAAGAATATATGAAGAGATGTGCCATCGTTGGGGACTTACTATCAATGATAACTGCAGAGGAAGTTAAACAATGAAATAGAACTGTCATTAATACTAATGGGTGTAAAAATCTTATACAGGAAAAATAATCACAATATGTCTGTACCCTCTCCTTCCCACAGGCTTACCAGTGACATCATTTGCCATCCAAACAACAGGACTTGGATGCAGCTCAGTGGAAGAACACTTACCTAGCACAGACAAAGCACTAAGCTGGATCCTCAGCACCACAAAATATTAAAAGTAAATATAGGAACAAGCTATAAAAATCTTTGCAACTGAGGGTATATAGTTCAATGGGAGAACTATTAACCTAGAACACATGAGGATCTGGGATCTATCTCCACCACCACAAAGAAAACAAAACAAAATAATATAAGCATTGAAAATTGTTAACTTAGTCCTCAGGGTGTTCTAGTTTGGTTTCTGTTGTTGTGATAACACAATCAAAAGCAACTTGGAGATAAAAGGGTTTATTTCATCTTACAGGTATTAGTTCCTTGAGTCCAAGCAGGAGCTGAAGCAGAGGCCATGGAGGAGTGCTGCTTACTGACTTGCTCCCAATAGCTTGTTCAGCCTGCTTTCTGGTACAACAACCCTCCACCCCATCCCCATTGGACTACCTGCCCTGGGGTAGTACACCTACAGTGGGCTGGGCTCTCCTACACAAATAATCAATCAAGAAAATGCACCACAGGCTTGCCTAAAGGTCATTCTGATGGAGGCATTTTCTCATTTGGGGTTCCCTCTTCCCAGATGACCCTAGCTTGTGTCAAGTTGACAAAAAACTAACCAATACACAATTTTGGCTCCTAGAGAACATCTACCAGTGTCTGGGGGTCTATTTGGCTGTCACCAGTCACATTGAGGGGAGATTAGCCTAAGAAGCTAGGAACACCGCTAAACATCCTACCTTGCACAGATGGCCCCACCATAAAGAATCATTTGGTCCCAAATATAAATAATGTCAAGACTGAAAATATTTTTGTAGTCCAAAATATGGTATGAAATCCACTTGCCCTTGCCTAGCACACCAAAAAAAAGGCCCCAGGTTCCACTTCCAGCACAGGAGAAAAGAAGTTTCAATAGCCTACTATTTGATGACTTAAACTTTGATGCCAAAGAGCCATTTCCATAAACATAAAAACAAAGCTGGGGTGAGTATACTTTCTCCCTCTCCCTCTCTCTCCTAGCACTAAAGAGGTAAGGCAGAAGGAGGATTGCTTGCGTTCCAAAGCAGCCTGGGCAACATACTTAGTTTTGCAGTTTGAGCTACATAGATAGATCCCATCTCAAAACAAACAAACAAACAAACAAACAAACAAACAAAAAACCCACAAGCACTCCACTCCCTTTCTTCTGCCAATAAGTAAAAATGTTGATCCTCAAGGACACAGAATCAACCCTGCCTGGGTTCTCCATGACCTTCACAATTTGCCTTTGATCTGAAAATCTTAAAAATCACCTATGGCCAAAAGATAATCACAGCTGTCCATAGCCAGTCTAGAACACTGTTTTTCTTCCTTCTCCCACACAGGCAATCATTATTGTTTGCAACTTAATACTCTTGGAATTCAAAATACAAAACAGCCCACAGTCTCCTCAACTGGGCAGTGGGAAGGGAGTTACCTTTGCTTTGCAATTCATATTCTTCAACTACTTTCTTTTCTTTTATTCCCACTTAAAATGATGACAGGGATCAAACCCAGGGTCTCATACCTGTGGATAAGCACTCTACCACTGACTAAACTCCCATCTCCCAATTTTTACAGGGTCTCACTAAGAAGCCAAAACTAGAGTAGAACTTGCCATCCTCCTACTCCAGCCTCCCCAGTGCTGGGATTGTCCATGTAGACCATCTGACCTTGATTTTTAAATGATACACTATCATCTCTCCACTAAAACACATTTTCCCAAGGAGAAGTCTAAATAGACCTTCCTTAAATTCAATACTGGCTTTGTTTTTATATTGTTTTGTTTTTCTTTGAACCTAAAACAAATGCTCTATTGACTGAACCACATGCCAGCACCCAGCAGTATTTTTTATGGATTTATTTGCATTATTTTTAGTTATGTGTATATGGGGTGTGTGTGTGTGTGTGTGTGTGTGTGTGTGTGTGTGTGTGTGTGTGTGCGTGAGCGCACACGAGTGAGAACAGGTGCCCATGGACTCCAGAAAAGGCCATGGGGGTACCTGGAACTAGAGTTCCAGGCAGTTGTGAGCTGCCTCACATGGATGTTGAGAGCTGGGAACCTAACTCAAAGCTGAACCATGCAACCTGATCATAAGGCCTTATTGCTGAAGACACATATGTCATTGGATATGGAGAAGTCATGCTGGTACTAAGTAAAGCTTCACCCTTACTAATTAGCTTTCATGCTACTGGAAGGTACTCTGATGCTACTGGAAGAGAAAGGCAATCATTAATATCTCCCAGCTAAAAACTCTGTGACCCACAACAGTGACCTGCCTGTAAGATATACTACTGGTGCAACAGTGATACATATATTATAGGAGTAGTCAATCACTTTCTGGTAGGATTTAAGGCCTACTCTACAAGATGGAACTCATACCTAACAAGGCTCAAGTGGCTAAGAACCTAAGACTAAATAGGTCATGGGCCTGGGGGAAACCGAATGCATTCTTTTAAAGGAACAGCAATAAAATGACTCCTGGTGGCATACTGCTTTTCCCATAGATCAGTGCCTTGCTCATCCCTCATCAGAGAAGTTTTTTCTTGCAGTAGATAGGAACTAACACAGAGACCCACAACTGGACAACGGGCAGAGTGAGACTTTGCAGTCCTCAGTCTCAAATGGGGTGTCTTCACCAAAGCCTCAAGGCTCAAGGATCTATGTGTAAGAGGAGGCAGAAAGACAGTTAAGAGCCAGATGTGATGACAACTCCATGGAAACAGTGTCTTCCAGACATAAAAAGACTGACACATGTAAAAGGGGGGAGTTTTGACACCAGATATATAAAGTGAGGGTGTGTGTGTGTGTGTGTGTGTGTGTGTGTGTGCGTGAGCGCACACGAGTGAGAACAGGTGCCCATGACTGCTCCAAGGCATGGTTTAAGGGAAGGTTTTTATTGTAGATATGAGGAAGAGTACAGCCAGAGGCATCTGGAAGAGTCCAGAGCGAGAGGGAAGAAAGTAGTGGACTAAACATGACCATGGGGGGGGGGGGCGGGGCAAGAGAGGAAGACAAAATAGGGGAGTAGGAGAGCGAGGCAAGGGGGGGGGGCAAGAGAGCACATAGCTGAAATGGCAGGGTTATAGAGGAATGAGAAGCTGGGAGAAGGGAAGGTCATGAGCCAGAAACATTTAAAGTGGGTGAGAAGAGCCAGGATGCTCTGTAACAGGTATTTGTGATGCTGAGAGCCTAGAGGCCAGCATTCGCTTTTGGTATGCTAATAGGCACCACAGTTAGCCATTTGTCCGAGTTTCTTCCGACCTGACAATGCACAAATTAACTTAGAGACTGTGGTAGGGAGCACAAGGCCTGCACAGGTCCCAGCACTGAGACCCTGAGTAGTAAGTGGACACAATCTCTCACTCCTAACCAAGAAGCTATCTACAATTGATAACAACTGGCAAAAGAAAACTCAGTTTTCTCCAAAGGAAGTCTCAGTGGATATATTAACCACACCTCCGGAAAGGCCCCATATCCAACACAAACGAACCTAATGGTATTTTTATAGATTTTTTTTTGTTTTATTGATCTTTTGCTTGTTTATATTGATTTCTGTTTCTGTGTTTTGTGTGGTTTGTGTATGTTTATTTTTTGTTTTGTTTTTATTTGTTTAAGAGAGAAAACAAAGTTGGGTTGCTAGGGAGGTGGGGAGAATCTGGGAAGAATTGGGGGTTGGGGAAGGGGAAAACATAATGAAAATATACTGTACGAAAAATATTTTTCAATATAAAAAGAAAGCTGAGCCACATCTCCAGGCAGTACCAACTCCCCTTACTCCCCATTCAGCTGTATGTTTTAAAGTCCTGCTAGAACTCTTTCAAAATCCTCCTATGAGTTAAAATTCTCAGCACACATATATCAAAAGAGACTAAGCTTCCAAATTCTGTACAACTTCTCCTATAAAGCCTGGCCCCACACCTTTCTAGTGTTTGAAAGTAAAGCCTGAATAAAAAGTCCATTCAGCCTTTATACCCTAAAATTATCTTGTTGAATGTTTCTGCCTTGTCTGGCATGCAAAGAAAAGTTCCACAGACCCCAGAACTTTCCTCCTTTGCTTCTAAGAGTTTAGCCATAAATCCAAGCCTATTCTGCATGTTGCACAAAACAACTTCAGCAAGGAGATAACTCCAAAATGCATTTTTAAAAAGTCCTAGGGGCTGGAGAGATGGCTCAGTGGTTAAGAACATATATTGTTCTTACAGAGGACCCAAGTTCAATTTCCAGCACCCATATCAGGCAGCTTACAATTGCTTGTAACTCCAGTTTCAGGGGATGGCCCTAACCTCAGGTACATGCACATATACAGACATACACACAGGTGCATGTAAATAAATAATAATAAAAATATTTTTTAAAAAGTCCTACCAAGTAAAGAGCTATGAAATATGCCAAGCATGAAGAAAACCCATCTCATTATGACCAACAGAAAAGTACTACTTATTATTTGACATGTAGCTCTTGGGCAAACTAACTTTCTACCTTTATTTTTTTTTTCCAAAAGATAAATGTTAGGACATGTTAAGCAATACTCCTAACTCAGCCAGGAAGATTGAATTCAGCACAGCACAGAAGTGTGAGGCATAGCTCAGGTTTATAGCTTTTTGTAATGGTGGAAGCCTTTGGATTTATAGGTGTGAGTCACATACTCTCGTGCCTCCCATAGGGAGAATCCTCCATGACATGAACCTGAAAGCCTCCAGCTATAAGACCTTAGACTACAACTTTAGGCACTGTGCCTGGCTCCCCACCCCCTATGCCTGAAACATCTCTGAAGGAACAAGGATTAGAATTCCACAAGGCCAAGTTAATTTGCAAGCTGGAAGGGGTAATAAAGATATATTTGAAAGCCAGTTGGCAAGGCAGGTCTCCCAAGTGAAAAGGCCTTTCAGCACAGGAAAGAAAACTTACCTAGTGTTTTTTAACCAGACTATGAATTCTCACTACAAATTTGTCTTTAGAATTACACTCACCCTAGTAACTCCAAATCCTTCTGTGACTGCCACTACAAAGAAACAGGGTTTTACAATTCTGAGGACTTATATGACCTTAGCATCCTAGAGTGAGGAAGTAGGGGTGTGGGTGGGGATAAGACCTAAGCACTCCCAGATACTAACAAAGTAGTGGTTTGGCCTGCTGTGAACTGTGTGGCACACAGAAGTGAACCAAAATCTAGACAGAAAGATGTTCACATCTATCTTTCCACCACTAAATTCAATGATTCCCCTTTTCAAAACTTCAACTAGAACTTCATGCCTAGCTTGTAGAAAGCTCTGAGTTCTACTCCCTGCCCACCCCACCACCACCACCACCACCCCCACACAAATTTTAATCCACACACCTATAATCTCAGCACTCAGGAGACTCAAGCAACCTGACATAGATTTCCAGGCCAACTCAGCAAGACCCTGTCTCAAAACCAAACAAAGGGGATAGGGATGGAGCTCATTTTGGTAAAGTACCTACCTTTCTCTCAAAATCCTCCGCATATCCCACAGCTGTGTTGGCATAGACCTGTAATTCTAGGTGGAGCCAGGAGGACAAGAAGTTCAAGGTCATCCCTCCCTACATACCAAGGTTTGAGGCCCACACGGGCTACATGAAGATTCTGTTTCAAAAACAAACAAGGGCTAGAAAGATAACTCAGTGGTTAAAACATTGGCTGCTCTTGAAGAGGACTCAGGTTGAGTTTCCAACACTCACACAGCAGCTCACAACCTTCTGTAATTCCCAATCCAACCTATCTTCTGGCCTCTGTGGATACTGTACTCACATGGTGCACTTACATGGCAGGCAAAACACTCATGCAAAAAAAATAAATAAATAAACCTTTAAAAAAGCAAATAAAAGGGTACAAGGGACAATGATTGGGCTACTGTTTCTACATTTCTGATCTCAAGCCACCAAGACCTTAACTCCACACAACCTCCAAATTGGAGACTCCTTTTTCAATCACTATGGTGTTATTTTATAGTATGCTTAGGGCCTCACACACACACACACACACACACACACACACACACACACACACACCCATCACCAACTGCTTGTCCTTGTCCCTATGCCCTTTGCTTCTTTGAACATCAGTCAACACTTAACATATGATATTTGCAACATAGTATATACCCGCCTCCAAATTGTCCTGATTCTGTCTTCAGTGTTCACAGAATCAGGATGAGTGTTGTCCCATAACCAGAGAATAAATGCTGTAATACTTAGAAGCCCCTGATATGGTGGCAAGGTGAAGGTTATCTATAAAAAAAAACTTCCAATTTCCCATACCATAGTAGTGCACAAACACAAAACACACATCAAGAGGTTTGTATTCCCAAAGACAACTTGAAAAGTGGGTTCTCAAAGGAGCTTGCCAGCAAGGCCAAGTTAGGCCAGGCCCTGATAAACGTGTTCTTAGCAGTTTCTGGCATGGGGGATGGGCTTTAATAAATTATGAGTAGCCAGGGCCAGGGCTCCATTCCTTCTCCCTTGATAAACATTCCTGAGGTTGCAGGGGGCCTCCTGATACCCAGCTGGTGGATGCAACTCTCCAGTGAGTGACATCATAGAAATGAGCTTGGTTTCCTCCCCCACTGAAATTCTCAAGTAACTCCAGCAAGACTTGGCTAGGAATGTCACTCAGTAGTAGAGCACTCACAAAGCCCTGTTTCCATAATGAAAACAGCACAAAGGGGGAAGAAAACAAAATAAAATAAAACAAAACAAACAAAAAAACAGCAGGCCACATTGGCTCGACCTACCTGCAAATCCAACTCAGCTAAAGTGTAATATTTCAGGGCCCTGAGAGTTCCTAAACCCATGTACACTCTCAAAGAATATCACCAAATCATGAGACCTTTTAGAACATGCAGGTCGTTTTTGTTCTTTCTGCAACATCAGCATGAGAAAATGGGCTTTAGTGTGTTTCTATGCTTTTCAGTTTTGTATGTGGCATTTGTGTGTGTGTGTGTGTGTGTGTGTGTGTGTGCATGTACGCATTTGCTTGTTTGTTTGTTAATGGTAGCAAGATTTCAAGCTGCAAATTGTTATAAATATACTCAGTATTTGTGACTCCTAATGTCATCTTTCAGCAGAAGTCTTGTAGAGTTTCAGGCATGCATCTGAAATTCTATGAATGCTACTCTTCTGGGAAGTTAATGTCCTTTAACTTCAAACCAGATCTAGAGAATAGTCAGACCTTTCCCGGCATCTGCTCTGATTGCCTATGAAGCACCGTACTGGGGAGTCTCTGCTCTCAATTTCCTTTCTCCAACTGCAAAAATGCAGATGAAGCAAGTACTTGTTTGCATTTTACTATGTAAATAAAGCATTTTCTCAGAGCCAAAAGTTCATGTCAAAAAGAAAAACAGACCTACATGAAAACACTGAAAATGCCAAGGGCCTCCAAACACACCACACTAAAGGCCACTGTTTTCAAAAAGAATAAAATAAAAGCCCAAAGTCCTTAAAAAACAAAGGTGACACACCATTAGCCTAACAAAGTGATTTGTAACTGGGCTGGGAGCATTTGGCAATGTCTGGGGACATTCAGATTGTCATACTTGGAGACAGGTGCCAATGACCTTCAGTGGGTAGAAGCCAAGGAAGCAGCTAAATGGACTATAGTGCACAGAACAGACCCCACAACAGAATGGAAAAACTCACCCTACAGATGGCATTGAGTTACTCAATATAAATAACATGGCAAGAGAATTCAGTCAAAAGCAGACAGTATCTACTGGCCAGGAAGCAAGACTGATATTCACCATTAGAGTCTTACTTTCAAGACACTGCCTAGAACTTGCCATGTCTGTGACCTCAGAGTACATCATTTTACCCTCACTTGGTCATAGCTGTTACATCCACAAAATGGGTGAATAAGACCTCTCCAGCTGAAGACTAGGACTGAATCAGCCTGATTCTTGCCATCTCTTCTGGTTTTATTTTGTCCTGTGATATTGAAGATGATACTCAGCATCTTGTGTAGGCAAAGCAAGCACTCCAACTATCTATATCTCCAGCACCTCCCAGTTCTAAGATATGTGCTCACATAAGATCTTCAAATGATAGTCACATTATTACCAAAAGAATGTGTCCTCTTAAATTGGGTCAAGCTACTCCCAAATCAGTATTAGCTAAATAGAAAAATATTAATTAACATAATTATAATTAATAATATATAATATAAATATAAAAATAGAATAATTATAATTCATAAAAACTAAACAGAAAACCCTTGTGGTATACCAATAATTCAACATATAAACATTGCATAATTTTTTAAATGGAAAAAGAACTATTAGAAAAAATAATTAATAAGCTTCAATGACATTTCAGTAGCTCCTGGAAGAGTAAAAGTTTAAAGTGAATTCCAGTTGAAGAACGATTTCCCCTAGTATCTACCAGAATAGTCCATTTCTACCTTGTAAGTGGCTGTAAACAGACACATTCCCTTCATTTTTTTGAGATTTTTATTTATTTTATTTCACATGTATGAATGTTTGTCGGAATGTATGTCTGCGTACCATGTGCAGATAGTGCCTGTGGAGGCCAGGAGAAGGTGTCAGATCTTCTAGGACTGAAGTTGCAGAAGTTGTGAGGCCCTATGTGGGTACTAGGAATCAAACCTGAGTCATCTCTCCAGCCAACCCTCCATCATTTTTAAATAATGTGGCAATTATTATCAGGTGTCATGTTCTAAGCAAGCACCACTGATAATCTTTTTGTTGTTCTTATTTTGACTGTGTGTGTGTGTGTGTGTGTGTGTGTGTGTGTTTTCTTAAAGAATTGACAGGTATTTGAAATACTGTTAATTCTATACAATAGAACATGTGGTGAAAGTACATGGGTGTACACAAACATAGGAGCAACAGCGCAATGGATATCTATGTAGCAAGAAAATACAAAAACCCCAAGTTGCTCTGAGTCTCATCCATCCTAAGCAATGAAACCATAATTTTTCAGTCATACTGAATCATATATAAAAATTATGCAGGGGTGAGAACATAGCTCAGTAGTACAGCTTCGTATGACTGAGTTTGACCAGCACCTACTTCAATTTCTAAAAAGCAGAGAGAGCCAGGAGGCCATCAAGTATGTAGCGTTTGCAAAACTGGGACGGATAAAAATTTCTCTAGCAAATCTTTCTATTTAAAGTAATCTCCAGCTTACTTATATGGTGAAAGACCAAATGCTAGGGGCTAAAGAGATGTCTCGGTGGTTAGGAGCACTTGTTGCTCTTACAGTGGACACATATATACATTCAGGCAAAATACCTGAAATGAAATAAACAAATTTTAAAATATTGTTTTAAAAATCCTAAAACTGGGCTGGGCGGTGGTGGCGCACGCCTTTAATCCCAGCACTCGGGAGGCAGAGGCCGGCGGATCTCTGTGAGTTCGAGGCCAGCCTGGGCTACCAAGTGAGTTCCAGGAAAGGCGCAAAGCTACACAGAGAAACCCTGTCTCGAAAAACCAAAAAAAAAAAAAAAAAAAAAATCCTAAAACTGCATATTAAACGATGTATAGCTTATTTCATCTGCTATACAAACAAGTGTGAGAAAGATGTGTGGAATCCTATTTTGTTGTTTTAAAGAAGTACATGCCAGGTGTGGTAGGGCAATAGGAAAGTGGAGGCAGGAGGGTTAGGAGCTCAAGGTCATCTCTGAGCTACAAAGAGAGTTTGAGGCCAGATGCTTGAAATACAAGGGACTGTAGCTCAAAAAACATCAAAAAAGAAGAAAAAAGCAGAAAAGAAATAGATGCCAGGTGTGGTGTCATTATGCCTGAAATGCCAGTAGTTGGAAAGCTGAGGTAGGAGGATTGAGAGTTGCAAGCTATAAACATATCAAAAGACTGTCTCAGAGGCGGAAAAAAGAAAACAAACAACAACAGTAGCAAAAAACATTAAATGTTACAGGACTGAGATTTACTTGATATATTTTTAACTATATCATAATAAATGACCTCTAAAACCTTATTTAAAGACACGGATGAAAGTCTGGAGACATGGCTCAGTGGTTAAGAACATTGGCTGCTCTTCCAGAGGTCCTAAGTTCAATTCCTAGCACCCACCCACCCACCCACATGGCAGCTCACAACTGTCTGTAACTCCAGTTCCAGGGGATCCAACACCCTCACACAGACATGCATGCAGGCAAAAATACCAATGCACATGAAATAAAAATAATTTTCTTCAAAAAGTTACAGATGAGATTTTCTGCGGTAGTATACTCCTGTAGTACTAGCACTCAGATGGCTGAGGGACTGCAAGTTGAAGGCCGAAACTTAGTAAGACTTTGACTCAAAAATAAAAATAAAAACGGGGCTGTGGATAGCCCAGTGATAGAAGAGCACTTACCTAGCACTGGCAATGCTGAGTTCAATCTCAGAACAACAGCAACAACAAAAAAAATGGGGTGAGGGCACACACTAGGACTCTGTATGTAGCTCAGTGGTACAGAACTCGCTTAGCATTTGCAGTGCCCTGGATTTGATTCCCTGAATGGCAATCAAACAAAAAAAATCCAGTTTGATATAAAAGATTACATGTTAGCTAAATCTGTAACGGGGGTGGGGGGAATAATTGACTGATTTGAGGTCGTATTTGCTATTTGAATAACACCATTCCACTTTCCAAATTCATGATCAGTGGGGGTGAATTAAGAGTCACCTAATTTCTTCATGCTTTCCTGAGTGGAAGATAAGGAAAATTGTAAGTCACCTTCACACCTCCAAACACCTCTAGGAGCCAGGAATATTTACATTTTAAAGGAGACTTTGACCTTAGAACTGGTAAGAATCAACTCTGCCTAGAACAGGCCCCCAGTTTCTTTTAACCAGAAGACCTGAGAGATTGTCTTGTTTGTTTATACAGGTTTATACACGTTTAGTTGGTAAGTATCAAGATGGATTGCGTTTTAAGAGAATTCCAATTCTAAAGCAACCTACACACACACACACACACACACACACACACACACACACACACGCATGCACACACTCACACGCGCTCACTAATTCCAAGTGAGACTAAGGTCTCTTCTTACTATCGGAACTCAAATTCTATTTTATAAGCACGCAGAAAAGTTTCAATAAATGTTGGTAGGTATGCAGAGCGCGTGGATGTAGGAGAGGACGCCGAAAGTCAGCAAATATTGATGAGCTCCCAGGAATCGTGAAGCTGACTGGCAGCAGCTTCTAGTGTAGGTTTCAGACTGAAAACCATGCAGATCAAAAGGGTGACAACCAGGAACCCTAAATAAGCAAAAACAAGTGGGGAAGGTTGTGTCCAGTCCCTGGATCCTGGGAATTTTTTTTTTTTTTTCCTTCATCTCATGGCAGCTTCGCAGGTGTAGGTCCACAGCTGGACAGGCCAGGAGGTATAGGGGACTACCAGGCCCTTTCTCAGAGGGGGAGGGGAAGAAGACCCGGAACAGGAGCCATTGAAACTACCAGCAACGTTGGGAGCCGCCCGAGGGCCGCCAGGATGGAGCCGGAACCGCACACCTACGGCTGACCAGAACCCACTATCCACAGGTGACTCCGGCAGATGCGCCCCAGAAAGGGAGGCCGCTAACCGGGACGCCCTATCCAGTGCCCCGAAACCCCGACAAGCCCTCTGGCTCGAGACCACCTCAGGACTGTCACCGGGCAGACCCCAAAGTCGCCTTACCTTAGTGATGACCAGAGGCTCGCCATGCTCGCGGCCGCCCTTCAGGGTGAAGCCCCAAGGGGCGCCTCCGCTCAGCTGCACCTCCACCAGGCGGACGCCTTCAGCCGCCCGCGCCTCAACCTCGGCCAGGCGCTCGGGCCGCGCACGGGGCTCGGCGCCCTCCATGATGCGGGGACGCTCAGCCCCTCCAGCCGCTAGGGCCCACGCCCATGCACTCCGGGAAGCACAAGTTGGCCCACCACCAATGAGCCTGCAGGCGTCCAGGCCACCGCCACCACCACCGCCCGCTGCCACCAACCGCCGCCGCCGCCACCGCCGCCGCCGCCGCCGCCGGCCACCACTCAACTTGCTTTGCAACTTGGAAAGCGCAGCGCGGGCCAGGCCAGGAGGGAGCGCGGAAAACGGCGCGGGGAGGGGCACGGGGGAGGGGGCGGAGCAGGCGCGCTCCTCTCCGGCATGGGCAGGGGAGGGGGAGGGGCAGGCGCGCGCCCGGGAGCCGGCACTGGCGGGAGCGCGCATATGGGGGTTCCGCACTGACTGTGCTACAGGTCCAAAGAGGTTTCTCTTGGGCGCTCTACCGATAGTGGTTGAGGCACGCGTTCTGGGACCAGGGAAAACTGCCCCGACTGGACGCAGTCCGACATGAGATCCCACGGTCCCTCCGCCCAGCTCCGGAGGCGCTGAGAGGCTTGCGGTGGGGGGGGGGGGGGGGGGGGGGGGGGAGTTAGGCGCCGCCGTGGAGGCCGGGTGCAACAGGTGAGACGGCGGAAGTGTCCATACCGGACTAGGCGGGACCTGGAGGCGACCGCGATCAGAGTAGTTTGCAGTCCAGCACCTTCCACCTGGAGCGGAGTCGGCCCAGCGCTTCCTCCTTTGAGCCGGTGGGCGGAACAGACTGCGGGCGACTTCACAGGTGAAGACGAAACCCTGGCGTCCCTGCTGTCCTGTATGGCCGCACCTTTGCTCCAGCGCCGGGACTCTAGAAAAGCTGTCCCCAAGAGCCATCTGTACGCCAGGATGCAGTTCTGGCCCTGGCTCCGGGCCATGCGCGGGCACACCCCAAAGCTCTGGCCCTGCGGTTAATGCTCCAGGCAACTCCTTTCTGCAGAAAGGACCCTGGACCTGATCTATCCAGGGTCTTCCCACTCCTTTGCAAATTCCCTTCTGTGGCACCAGCAGGCATAGTAAATGGCATCCTGGTGGCACTTCTTTTTGTCGCAGCTTAGGAGGCCTATCTTCCATTCAGTCCCTACCCTTTACATTCATAAAATTGTGCCTCAAGTTAATCGGGGCGGGGGTGCTGCCGTCTGCTGCCTGCCTCAAGTCTGCATAGGCCAGACAAAAGGCCAGAAAAAGAGCAGACATCAGATCCCCTGGAACTGAAGTTAACAGTTCCTTGTGAGTCACCACGTGGGTGCTGGGGCCAGAACCCACCTGAGGTATCTCCTCATTCACTTGCCACAAGTTCTTAAAGTGTGTTCCGCGTTTACATCCTTAAAAGAGGAATTAGTCTGAAGTTAATGAAAGTCCGCTACTTTTTAAATTTTTAACTAACTTATTTATTGATTTTAGAAATTATCTGCCCTTGAAATCTGTGTAGCCAAGGATAATTGGATTCCTTCCTAATTCTCTTACCTGCATCTCCCAAGTGCTGGGATTACAGATGTGAGCCATCATGCCTATTAATACTTTGCTAGGTTTCTATATTCATGAAACAAGCCCACCTTAGAAAGGTATACATGACGTGTCTTACAGAGTATAAAAAAAGTTTTTTTTTTCCCTTGATGTTTGTATGTGTAGCTGGAGGCTTGTTTCCCCAGTATAGCTCCATCCTGATACTTTTAGCACATGATGGTACTGGGAGGAGACAGCAAGGACAACCAGAGAACACTGTGCCAAGAGCATCTTTAGACTCTGCCACTGTGAAGCTTGGATAGGGAAGCTCAACTCTGGTCAGAGTCTTTTCAAACAGACCAGATGCATCACACAACAGAGACAGAGTGTCTTCGTTACTTTCCTATTGTTGTGATAAAGCATCATGACCACGGCAGTTTATGAAAGAAAGCGTTTAATTTGGCTTTCAGTTTTAGAGGGTTAGAGCCTATGATGGCTGATTGAAGGAACAACTGAGAGTTCACATCTAGATCTACAACCACAAGACACGAGAGGGAGAGCACACTGGAAATGGCAGGAGTCTTTTGAAACCTAAACCACAAATGTTGTCTCCAGTGACATACTTCCTCTAACAAGGCCACACCTCCAAGACCAAGTATTCAAATATATGAGCCTATGGGGGCCATTCTCATTCAAACGCCACAGTGGTTTCAGTGTTTTCATAAATCTATCATTACTGTGTGCAGCAATCAAAACCTTCGTTCTTCTCCTCCCCCTCATCCTCCTTCTCCATCTCTTTATCTTCTTTTGACATAGGCTCTTACTCTGTAGTTCATGCTAGCCTTGGAACTTACTGGGTAGTCCAAGCTGGCATCTAACTCTGGATCCAATTGCCTTTACCTCTGGAGTACTGGGATAACAAGAGTGCCCCACCACACCCAGTTTCCTTAACGTTTTTGTTCATTATATACTAATTGTCAGGTTTCCCATCTGCCACTTTAAAGGCTCATACCTTTTTCCTCAGTGTCTTTACTCTTTGCTTGTTTTTGTTTTTTGAGACAGGTTTTCTCTATGTTTGTCCTGGCTGTCCTGGAACTCACTCTGTAGACCAAGCTGGCCTCGAACTCACAGAGATCCACCTGTCTGCCTCCCGAGTGCTGGGATTAAAGGCGTGAGCCACCACTGCCCAGCTTTTTTCTTTCTTAAGCTTAGGTGCAAGTTTGTATTTTCTGAGATGTTTTAGAGTCTTCATGTTAGACATTGTTCCCTGTTGTGCATCGTGCGACTGTGAATGTGACTATTGTCTGTATTGACATTGATAAATATGCTAAGGAGACTGAGCTGAGTCATGTGGCTGCTATAAGAGAGATGCCCATTTACCTTCCTAAATCCACTCACCCATGTTCTTGGGGGTATCCAAGTTGAACCCGTCTGTCCTGGCTCTCATGACACCTAGATTTCTGTTTCTCAAGTATCCTGTGAAAATATCAAAACCCTGTGACAGGTGACAGGGCTAGTGAGTTAGCTCAGCAAGTAAAGTGCTGGACACTCAAGCCTGACAGCTTGAATTCAATCCCTAGAACCCACATAAAGGTGGAAGGAAAGAACCACCTCCACAAGGTTCTCCTCTGACCTACACACACACACACACACACACCATGACACACACATCATACACATTTGAATAAATAAAGTTCTTAAAATTTGTATTTATTTTCAGTATATGAGTGTTTTGCTTGCATGTGTGTCTATGTACCACATGTATTCCTGGTGCCTGTGAAGGCCAGAAGAAGGCATCAGATCCTCCTGGGACTGGAGCTACAAGCAGATGGAATCTGCCATACAGATGCTGGAACTTAAACCCAGATCCACTAGGTTTTCTTGCCAGTGCTTTGGAAGAGCAGCCAGTGCTCTTGATGGCTGAACTATCTCTCTGGGCACAAAAAAAATAAAATAAAATAAAAACCTCTTGACAGGAAGACATTGTCCCAGTTTTATCAGACTTTAACTCTTCTGGTAGTGATAGCTTTGTCCCCCTCAGGACACACAATTTCACTGGGATTCCTAAAATTAGAATGTATTTGATGCTCCTTGGAAAGGCAGAGATATCTTTTGTCTCTGTGGTTTCTTGCTCCTTGAGTTGAATATTCAGCTTCTTTACTCAAGAAATATGAGCACAAGCATGTACTCTTTTGGACTGCTAGGGGTGACCTAACATGAGAATTGATTTAGGTGCAGATCTACCAGTGATAAAACAGCATATTAAAGACCCATTTTTGCCCAATCAGATCTCAAGAAGGATTTTACACAGGACCTAGTTAGTTGCAATATTTGTATATTTCTGTTTGTAGAGTGATGTGCAGGGAACAGAGCGGGGCCCATGTAGTCTGTTTGTGACTGGCACCATTACTGTACTTCACATGTCATAAATTAATTTATTTTGCATAATTAATATATATTCATAAAAATGTTAATGTTTTAAAAATAGCTAATCCTTATGAAATAGAGCTTAATTTATTTTAGTTTTTTTTTCTTCTAACCAAAGAGATTTATACTCTAAAATGTTTTTTAGGATAGCGTGCCACATTTTTACACAAGGTTTTCAAATCAGCAGTAAATTGGTAAATATGGCTACATTATCCACAAAACTTTTTAATATAGTGTTTTTTCAAAAAGAGTGGCTGGAGAGATGATTCAGTGGCTAACAGCACGTGTTGCTCTTCCAAAGGCCCAGGGTTCAGTTCCCACATGGAGGCTATTTAATTAGGCTTGTAAGGAGGCACCATGACCACTCTTATAAAGAAAACATTTAATTGAAGGGGTCATTTGCAGTTTCAGAGGTTCAGTCTGTTATCATTATGATGGGGAGAATGGCAGCGTTCAGGCAGACCTGATGCCAGAGCTGAGAGTGCTACATTTTGTAGGCAACAGAAAGTCAACTGACACACTGGGTGATATCCTGAGCACAGGAAATCTCAAAGCCCGCCCCCTCAGTGACACACTTCCTCCAACAAGGCTACACCTCCTAATAGTGCCACTCCCTTTGGGGGACATTTTCTTTCAAACCACCACCGAGGCTCACAACCATCTATAGCTCCAGTTCCAGGGGAGCCAATACCCATTTCTTGCCTCCTCAGCCACCTGCCATGAACATAGACATATGTACATGCAGGCAAATACACATACACATAAATAAAAAATTAACAAGGCAAGGAGGCTGGAGATGTAATTTAATGATAGAAAACATGAAGCCTCGATACCAAAAACAGATAAAGGGCAGTATTAACTATTTTCTCCATAACCCACAGGATGCCTATGAATTCAGAGTGGCAAAGGAGCTGTCAAAATTAGAGAGTAAGAGTGCTTGTGGCTAAAAGAAGACTTTCACAATATGAAGTTATCCTTTTTGACCATTGTCACCTTACTACGGGATTCTAAAAGCTATCATTGCAAACATTAGAATTAACTTAGCTGCAGATCTACTAGTGATGAGACAGAATGCTAAATATTCCCTCAATCAGATCTTGAAAGTATTTCACACAGAATCATGTTGGTTGCAATAGTTACAGATCTCTGGTTGTAAAGAGGTATGCAGTGAGCTGAAGAGGTTCTCTGTAGCCTGTTCATGACTGACACCATTATAGTACTTCACATTTCACATTTAGAGTTTGTATATGAGGCTTAGCTTTGTGCTGAGATAGAAAGCAGCCATAATGAAAAACAATTTCTACTTCACAGAATGCCTGCTGTGTGTCAGGCACATTGTAAACAAGTCCTCTTAGCAAACATGAATATACCTGTCACCCCAGTGTTACACATGAAAACATTGAGACCCAGAGGGTTAATATAACTTGTCATGGTTAGATCAACCAGGTCTCTTCTGAAAGACATGTTTTTCTCAAGGGAACATAGCCTTTCCTGGTACCAGTATTCAGTAGCCTTACTGGACAGATTTCTCTGGGTGCATATGTTTACTCCTAAACATTCACAGGACACTACGTGACCCTTAGAGGGTTTGTTAGGCATGGACTCTGGAATAAAGGTTGTGCGCTGACAAAAAAAAAAAAAAAAAAAATGTCCTTCATGGGATAGTAGAGGAGCACCAGGAACGGAAAACAGAAATCTTTTAACGAGTACAGAAGTTCCCCAGTAATATCAGAGTCAGATCATGAAGGGCTATCCATGTACAAACAACACTCTAAAATAGTAGTCTACTCATCTTAGTTACCATAAAATCCAAATACACATACACAATATTTCAAGAGACCACATTCACATAACTTTTATTATTAACATTGTCATAATTGAATTTATTATTAGCTGTTAATCTCCTCTTTATAAACTAATGTATAGGAAAAAAATAATCAGGTAGATTGATATTCCAGTAGTGTCTGTGGTTGCAGGAACGTACCAGGGTATTGGAACACATCCCCAGTGGTAAGGGGACTCTTTTAGTGTCTCTGTTCACTACGACAGTTTTAGAGGCCCAGTGGTGGATCTAATCTGTAGGGCCTGGGCCCATAATATATTAAATTTCTAGAAAGACGAGACCTTGAGACTGGGGAGTGGCAATGATGAAGGTGTAGCCTTGACATGGTGGCTAAAGTCCAGGATGACGAGCTTCTTTTTTTGTTTTATCTTGTTTTTCTGTATAACCCTGGCTGTCCTGGAACTCACTCTGTAGACCAGGCTGGCCTCAAACTCAAGAGATCTGCCTGCCTCTCCCTCTTGAGTGCTGGGATTAACGGTGTGAGCCATGGCCCCAGCAATGACAAGGTTCTTAACTAAAGAAAGGAGGAATGTCCATCTGAGCTAGCCAGATGGGAAATGGTTTGAAGAGGAGTTCAAAACATATCTTCTAGATATTGAGGGGCAGAAAAACCACCACCACACTATAAGAAGTCCATCCCCAATGGTGACATTGTTATCTCCACTATGTGTGAAAAAAGTATCTTCTGTCATAAAACCTTCTTAAGAAGATAACAACAGACTGAGATCAGTCTGTGGGGATGGCTTTGCCCTGGAGGAGATTGGAATCGGGGGCGGGCTGGGGGGGAGGGTGAGGGGGGCGGGAGGGGGGAGAACAAGGGAATCTGTGGCTGATATGTGGAACTGAATTGTATTGCAAAATAAAAATTTAAAAAAATAAAAAAATAAAAAAAAAATAAAAAAAAAGAGTGAGGAAACCAAAAAAAAAAAAAAAAAAAAGAAGATAACAACATCCTTCAAGATCTGTTTTCAAAATCTCATAGGTGGGGACCATCCTTAGATTGAAGAATCAGCTTCTCAATGGAATTTATCAGAGAGGGGGACCGTGCTACTGATCTAATTGCCCTGCATCAAATGCTGACCGTGCATCTCAAAACATTAGCCCACATGAAATCATACCTTTTTGTCACCTTTTCATTAAGCTCTTACCACCCTTACTACTCAGACTTCCACTAATAATCTGTGCACAGTCTTTTGCCCTATCTTGAATTTGATGTTGTTCATATAGGAAGTCATCCATGTGAATGGATAAAGACTGAGAATTATAGACAGCCCAATTAAATAAACAGCAATTCTAGTGCTAAAACAAACCCTGGATAATGTTGCTATTTAATTAAAGGCTAAATTGCAAAAATTGATAATATGATTACATGATACTAATAACTGATTACATACCTATAATTCCTGTGCTCAGGAGAATGAGCCAGGAGTGTTGTTAAAGAGTTCCAGGCCAGTGTAGGCTACATATCCAGTGTGTCTAAAAAAATATGAAAAGTGGCATGGACATCTATCTGACAAAGATGCAACATATGTCAATCATCTTTACTCAAGAGTAGTTATTTTTCCTTTAAAGGCATCTGAGCCTGTAATGATGAAAGCTGACACCCTTCTGTCAAGAGCTGTCTATAGTAACTCTTATATTTTGTGCCTGTTATGTCAGTGTCAGGTGTATGAAGAGAGGTTGATTTTTGCCCAGAGCTCAGTGTCTGGAAAGACAATAGGAAGGACAAAGGATGTATATTCCTTGTCATCCATAGTGACCTCATGTCAGCACTTGGGGGCCTTGCCAATGCAGATCCTGAGGTCACAGGGTCTTTCTGTATGCCCCTTGTCATCCATGCTCCATGGGGCACCTGCAGATGCTGCTGTCCCTGTAAATGCCCTTATGTCAGAAAGCATGAACCATTGTTAATACACCTTGTGAAACTTTGGAGTGATAGATATCAAGAGCTCTTAAGAGGGTCAAGGGACAAGGCCTGGGTGGAGTGGGACTTGTAAAAGGGTGCTGGCCTACCAGGTGCAGGGTGGGATTTAAAGAGGAGAGCTGGAGTAATACATTTTTTAAAATTTTGAGACAAGATCGCTCCGTAGCCCTATCAGCCGAGGAACTCATTATGTAGACCAGGCTGGCTTTGAACTCACAAAAATCTGCCTGCCTCTGTCTCTCAAGTCCTGGGATTAAAGGCATGGGCCACTAACCTGGCTTGAGTAAAACTCTAAACATGAAGTTTTAACTTGGAAAATTCCCAGCCCTCTGGTATTCACCCTTGTCCTGTTTCACCATCCATAAACACAGATGTCAGTTGCCCTGAGGTGGTAACACACCCCTTTAATATCACTACCCTGGAGCCAGAGGCAGGTGGATCTCTGTGGGTTAGAGGTCAGCCTGGTCTACATAGTCAGACCCTGACTCAAAAACAAAAGCAAGACCCCTGAATTTGCTGCTGGTAATTCATTTAGTTTTATTTGGTGTGTGAGGGTGAATTGTTTGCTTATTTGTGTGTGTGTGTGTGTGTGTGTGTGTGTGTGTGTGTGTGTGTGTGTGTTGAGATGGGATCTCATTGTGTAGCTTTGGTTGGCATGGAACTCATTATGTAGATTATGGTGGACTTGAACTCATAAAGATGGCCTGCCTCTGCCTCCAAAGTGCTGGAATTACAGATGTCTTTAATTTGAAAGGAAGGTCCCTGTGGGTTTGCTTCCATGGGACAGGACCACAGAGAAGGTAGGATGTGGAGACTTTCTGTTTAGGAGTAGATGTATTCAGAGGGACGAGTCTTAGTGGATGAACATGAGTATGTTGCCTTTCATGCATCACATGAAGATGTCACAGTCAGAAACAGGAACTGTCTGATTAATGGGACATATCTCTCCAGGGAGACCAGTTAAGGGAAAATGGCAGGTTGCAGGCTGTAGGTTCTGGGGAGGTAAGGTACAGGGAAGGCCTGGTGGATGGGGAAATTGCTGACCCTTGCCCACCTCTGGCGCTCCTTCCCCCATCCCTGAAGATCCAGCATTAGCCTCGTGAGACCTCGTGGCCTTTGAGGAGGGCGCACCTCCCCCACGGAGCCAGGCGCCTTTGTAGCCTAAGGGGCTGGGGTGGGGGAGAGGCACAGGCACATGATGTCCAACCTCCCTCGCCAGCCCAGCACCTGACCGGGAAAAGCCTTGGGTTCCTCAGAACGGAGACCGGTCCCTGAGCAAGACAAATGGCCTCCCCACGCCTGGGAATCTTCTGCTGCCCTACGAGGGACGCAGCCACACAGCTGGTGCTGAGCTTCCAACCGCGGGTGTTCCACGCGCTGTGCCTGGGCAGCGGGGCTCTCCGCCTGGTGCTTGGCCTCCTGCAGCTCCTGCCAGGGCGCAGATCTGTTGGTCACAGGGCGCCTGCGACAACCCCACCGGCCTCAGTCCACATTCTCCGCGCTGCCACCGCCTGCGACTTTCTTGGCTGCCTGGGTAAGCGCATACAGCCAGCCTTTTTGGGTTGGAATATGCAGTTCACAGGGTGGAATGTTCAGGGTTCCACAAAGTGGGATCTGCCCTCGCTTGAGGATGATACACAACTCACTGGATGGGACCTGCAGTGGCCATGATGCGTGGCCCCAGCGGGGAGTCCAGGTTTGGGAACAGCTCTGAGATATGTGACTACTAGCTTGTGTTTAGAGCAGGGCTGGATCTATTTACCAGGTGACTGGATAGTACTAGAGAATTCTGCAGAGTGGTTGGTAAAATTAAAGTCCATGGAACTTTTAACAAAAGTATGTGTTTGTTAGTGGAGCTTATTAAGGAAACTTCAGACTGTGCAGTTAAAATCCAGAAACAAACAAACAAAACTAAAGCCGGTCCTTGGTTAATTCAACGAGGACGATCAACACCATCTGTGCCCATGTTCTCTCCTATGTGTTTGTTTGTTTGTTTTTATTTTAAATCTGAAAGTCCTATCTTTTGAGCTGCTGTTGAAATCACCAGGGCTCTGTGCGTGCTGGGCAAAATATCCAAGAAGCAGATCTATCTCTGGCCCCTCAGTATGGTTCTGAGCCTCAGGTATACAAAGTTCTATCTGGTGCATGTTCTGTGACACCTTTATAGAATGACACAACATTTTAAAACGTTTTCAACACCCCAGAGAAGAAAATGGCACGTGAGTTCTGCTTAAATTTACATAAAGTTGTGTGGGAATACAGCACTGCCCAGGATTTACTTCTGATCTGAGACCCTCTTAAGTCCTGCTAGGGCAGAGTAAAAGGTTGGAAATAGACACTGTGGTCCACAAGACAATCATGGTTAACTACTTGACCCATAACAGAATGAATTTGCCAATATCCTTTTTCAACTAGAGCATAATGCACATTCCTGCTGATGGTTTGACTAGACACTTAAGTGCCTGGGATAACTCTGACAATAACAATTACCTCAGTTTCTCAGCCTTCAGTTTTGCCTTTATTGTTACACACCAATATGTCTGTTTTTCTCTTTCATCTTTCTTTCCTTCCTTCCTTTGTTCTCTTTTTTTATACCCCCCTCCAAAGCAGCCAGCTTGTTTCAGATTTGAATTAAAATCAAATAGGTTTTTTACTATCTAATTCTCATACAGGAATCGTTACCAGGTCCACGGTGTGGGTCGCCTACCCAGATTTCATTGAAAACATCTCCAATGTGAACGGAACAGACATTTGGCCTGCTGCTTTCTGTGTAGGGAGTGCGGTAAGTTATCTCCCTTTGTTCACCCTCCTCCTTCTGCTCCTGCTGCATGGTGGTCTTCAAAGTCAGCAGAGTAGACACTGAGAATTGTGACGAAAGCAATTCTCAGGTCATGCCCTGGACCCGAGGACCAGGAGTCAGAGTGAGGCCAAGTCTGCCTGGGGTGCAGATGGACACACAAGTCTGAGAATGACCCCATCCAGTGCCTCAGCCTCTGCCTTACACACACACACACACACACACACACACACACACACACACACACACACTTCCCATGATGTGTACACAGCCCCAATCAAAGCCAGCTACAGAGAAAGACAGGGAGATTGGATGTGGTTTTCTAAACAAAATATATTTAAATACACATTAAATATTCCATATGAAATTTTTGTATAAATAAAGCCTTCAGTAAATATACATATTGCACACAGAGAAACACACTATGCTTCTTGCACTGCACTGCCCCTCATAGGAATGATGTGTAGAAAGCATGAACACTGTGTGGAGTCTCAGTTCCTCTACAGAATTTCCACCTTATTTCCATTTACATTCTCTATGGTTTCCTAACTGCATTCCAACAATGCCCCTGTCTCAACAACATTACTAAAGCACATCGATTTTATGCTGCAACTCAGACTCCACTCTTGTCATCCCCTTCTACTGAAGTGCTTTCTGAGTCTCTCAGGCCCACACTTTCCCCTTCTCAGAAACAGAACTTCTACCATAAACCACAGGAGTCCTTCCACCATCGTAAACTCAGCATCATGGACCTCTAAGTGCCTTGTCTGTAAGCACACCAGAGATAGAGTTCCCATATCAAATCTAACTATATAGACAGAGGACAAATACACACACATATGCCTCTGGGTCATAGCCAATATGAGTTTCAGAGAAAGTGTCCACATGGGATAGCTCACCCATGCTGCCAGGCAAACCTGTGTCTGCTCCTCATTTCAGGCTGAGTTGGACACCTCATGCATACTGCTAGAATCATTGATGCTGAGCTCTTCTTTATTATAGATGTGGATCCAGCTGTTGTATGGTGCCTGCCTCTGGTGGCTCTTCTGCTATGCAGTTGATGTGTACTTGGTGATCAGGAGATCTGCCGGACTGAGGTATTTATTGACTGGAAACATGAACAGGGATGTCTTTCCTGCTTCTGTGAGTAAAATTTGAACATGCTATTGGGCATTCAAAGGTTCTTTGCAGTGCGACTCAGCCTGTCAATTGGATTTACATCCAGAAATATTTATGCTTCCTCATTTTTATAGTAACATTTCTTTTGGAACCTGGTCTCACTATGCAATCCAGGCTTCCCTTGAACCTAGGATCCTCCTGCCTCTGCTTCTTGGGGGTTCAGATTAAAAAGATTTGCCACTATTCCCAGCTGACAGCTCATTTTTATAAGATACCACTGGCAAATTCAGAACATCAAAATTCTTACAACCTTGCAAATAAGTAACTTGGGAAATTAAATAGTTAGGGGCTGTTGGTAAGTTCAAGTGAAGAACATATGTATTCAAGACCCTGGGTTCAATTCCAGTGGCCAAACCAAAATAAACAAACTAAAAAAGGGGGCGGGGAATCAGACATTTGGAAGATTTGGAAGTGAACACTATGTGAGAGCCCCTCACTCTATGTCATCCCACACTGATTTTATGCTCTGTTTATCATCTGGGCTCCCATCTTGTCCCCTGCTACTCTGGGGCTTTGGTATTAATTATGAGGTAAACATTCATTTTAGCAGGCAAGATGATGGTGATGCCAGCATCTAGAAGATTCTAGGAAGAGTGTGGCTTCTGAGGATGTACTATCATGTAGAAAGTTAATACATGGGATGTGAAGCCCCAGAAGCTTTACAAGGGCAAGAACAAGGACAAGTTTCAAGCCTTAAGATATGTGCCTGTCTGCATATATGTTACAGTTGTATAGCTTGGTCTTCTTGTGGGACTCCTAACAGTGGGAGTAGGTGCTGTCTCTGACTCTGTTGCCTGCTTTTGGGACCCTTTCCTCCTACCGGGTTGCCTCATCCAGCCTCATTAAGAGAAGAAGTGCCTAGTCTCACTGCAACTTGATGTGCCATGGCTGGCTGATATCCCTGGGAGGTCTGCCCTTTTCTGAATAGAAATGGAAGAGGAGGAGGGAAGAGGTGAGGGGAGGAACTAGAAGGAAAGGAGGGAGGGGAAACATTGTTCGGGGTGTAAAAACAAAGCAAAACAAACAAACAAACAAACAAACAAACACAAAAAAATTCATAAGACTTTGAAAAAATGATATGTGCCTGTGAGGAATGGACTGGGTTCCTCATCATAGAGAAACCAGGTACACAGCAGAGGTAACAAAGATGCTCAGTTTCCGTGGAGACTAAATCTCACCCTGATGCCTGATACAAGTCCTACTTCTTGGAGCCTTGGGCAAAGTGTGGGTGTGGCCTCACTGGCTGGAATGAACCAGAGCTGGGAATGTGACTTTCCCCTTTGAAGAGGCTGCTGGTTTCCAGGGTAGTGGGTGTAGTTGCTTCAGCAGATAGCCACTGAGAGACCGAGGCTAGTGGGGAGAGGTATCCTGCTGAATTCCGGGGCAGGGGCCCAACTTGGCAAATGTGGCTGACTAAATTTTCCATGTCCTTTGAGATCCAGTCAGCACTCACCCACTTTCTTTGGCAGACAGAGGAGTATTTCCCCCTTTAATTCCCATCCCAAGAAAGGTCATTAAGATAGATGTAAAGTTTAAATTTCAACTTTCACTGTAGCTCCCTCCTAGTTTGGAATATACAGGTTTCAAAATAAATTACATGGGGCCTTGAAAAGGGCCTTGAACTAAAAGTACTATTTATTGTAAGAAAACGACAGTGTAGTTCTCCATGGGGCACACTTGAGTAACCTCAAGCACGCCAGAGACTGAGGATCTGTAGATGGAAGTCAACTCAGACTGAATAATGGGAACCTGTTGCAAAAAGAAATGAAGTATGAGTGACAGAAAGTTTGTGGGGCCACCTACGTATGCCTGTAGTTGGGAGCCATCTAGCATTCAGATAAAGGTATGTAGGGGATTAGTTATGGTCTGACTGCCATGAGTTGCCACTGAGTTGAGGTGCAAGGCACATAACCTGGCTGGGTTTCAAAAAGCATCCTTTATTAATATAGTTACCTCCTGTATCCTGTGGCCCAGATATGGCTGTTGTTGCATAGAAGGAAGAACTACTGTCTAGGCTTCAGTGACCTCCAGTCTTGGACTGGTTGGTCTTGCCTTCTGAACTGCTCACTCCCCACTCTGTAAATGCATCCAGTGTGGCCCAAAATGAGGGGAGGGTATGGTGGAATGAGCAGATTTTGCTGTCATCAACAATACAGCTCCCTGCAGACAGCTGTTCTGGGGTAGCTGAGTCTCCACACAGCCTAGACCTCTGGCAATACTCACATTACTGACATGCTCCCCCACAGCTTCCTGCCCCTGTGAGGCCGGAGGAGGGATACTCCAGGAACTGGTTACAATGGGGGAGGCAAAGTATGCTGGAGTCATTTCCTTGTGCTCTCCCAGACAGCTGGCACAAAATAGTTTTTCTTTAGAAGCTTTGTGTGCCAGCCTCTGCTTCTTTTCCTGCTTAATGTCCTGGTTTCCTGCTCTGATCCATTAGCATGCTTTCTGTTCATACAGCTGATCTTCAAAGTCAGAATCCCAACAGAACATGGGGTGCCATTTGCTAGGTATCCTGCTGCATCTTGAATGACAGCTAGTGTGTGTGACTGATGGAGCCCAACATGCCCACCCAATCACAAAAAAAGCATCTCTGAATGCTATCCACTGCTCCATGGGATCAGCTGTGTGACTCTACAGAGTTACTGGCAGCATCTGGAAGGCCTTGTTCTCAAATCTGGGGCATTGGGTGACAAGGGTAGGGCTGGGTGCGTATGTGCAAGCATAAAGATAAAGGAGGAATATGGCAGGAATGTGAGCTATGCAGGGAATGGGGAGTGCAGAGGAGGGAGGAAGTAAAGAAACCCCTCAGGTTTGCCTGCAGAATTTGGGATGTCTAATCCCCACCAGGTCCTGAGATGCAGTTTCTCTGTTTGAGCCTTCAGATTGCACCCTTTGTCTGATTTGGTCCAAGATATCCATCCCCATTTTATTTATTATTTATTTTTAATTATGTGTCTATTTGTGTATCTGTATGTGGGCTGATGAATGTGACTGAAGAAGTCAGAAAAGGGCATTACCTGGATCCCTTAGAGCTAGAGTTACAGACATTTATGAAACTGCCTGACAAGGGTACTGGGAATTTAACTCAGGTCCTCTCCAAGAGTAGTATAGTGCTCTTAACTGAAGCATCTCTCTAGCTTCCCACCCGCCCCTGTTTAAAGTAGAGCCCTTTTTTTCTTTTCTAGATTTTAGTGTTTTGACACTTATCTTATTGCATTTTGAGTGTTTTTTACCTTTATTTCTTTGTTTGTATGGGTGTTTTGCTTGCATGCCTGTCTGTGCATCATGTGCATGCAGAGGGTAGAATAAGGTATTAGATACCCTGGAATTTGAGTTACAGATGGTTGGAAGCCACCATGTAGATGATGGGAATCGAGCCTGAGTACTCTAGAAGAGTAGCCAGTGCTCTTAATGCTGAGCCATCCCTCTAGCCCCACATTTATTTATTTATTTGTTTGTTTATTTATTTACGTTTTTTAAGACAGGGTTTCTCTGTGTAGCCCTGGCTGTCATGGGACTCACTCTATATACCAGGCTGTCCTGAAACTCAATCTGCCTGCCTCTGCCTCCCAGAGTGCTGAGGTTAAAGGTGTGCCACCACTGATTGACTCTATCTATCTATCATCTATCTATCTATCTATCTATCTATCTATCTATCTATCTATCTACCTACCTACCTACCTACCTATTTTTGAGACAGGGGTTTGTCTATACGTACTCTAACCCAAAGTTCCTGTATTTTTATGAATTCCTATGATTATATTGGGCCACCCTAGTAATCTAAGCTGATCTCACCTCAAAAATCCTTACTCAATCACATCTGTGGACTTTATCACATCTGTTGTATAAAGCTTTGTACTTCTAGGTTCTGGACATCAGGACATGGACATCATTGGGACCTTGTTCTGGTTACCACACTCTTCAGCTACTTAACTTATAAACTTAGTCTTCTGCTTTGGATGATCACAGTTCTGAACTTGATTTCTCAGCCTCTGTTCCTGTTTCCCTAGTTGGTGTTTAGGGGGAGAAATTTCTTGTATGATTCTTATGAGGAGTTTTATATGCCATATACTTGAACTTGTAGCCTCCTATTCAGAAAAAGGACTTGCTTTGTTCTTAGCATTTTCTGTGTCTACAACTTTTGTTCCATAAACCTTGGCCACTGAAAGTTGAGATTCATCATACTGGTACAGTTCCACATAACTTACGGCTACCCATAACTCTAGTTCTAGGGGCCTTGCAGGGCACCAGGCATGTATGTGGTGCATATACATACATGCAGGCACTCACACATACACATGAAATAAAATGAATAAAAATGAATAAGTCTTTAGAAAAAAGAATTATACCTTATATGCCATAAGATGGCTTAGATAGCATGGTGGCTCAGTGGGTAAGGGCACTTGCCATCAGCCTTAATGACCTGGGTTTGATTCCTGGAAAGGAGAGAATCAGATCCCACAAGTTGTCTTCTTACCTCCATGAACATGTTAAGGTGTGCAGCATGTGTGTGGGTATGGAGGGTCAAGAGAAACAGGCATGAAAATTGTGCCCCAAAAGGTTGTCTGCTGTAGTTTGGATCTTATTTGTCCCTCAAAGGCTCATGTGTCAAAAGCTTAGTTGTAGTGGGGTGCAATTGGGAAGTGGTAGAACCTCTAAGGGGTGGCTTAGTGAGAAGTCTTCAAGTCATCTGAGGTCTGCCTTGCAAGGGGGTCATGAACCCCTGGCCCTTCCTTCTTTCTCTCTTGCTTCCTGTCCATTCAATGAGTGATTTCACTGTGCCATATACTATCACCATAATGTATTACTGCAGGGTCAAAGCAACTAGGCCAACTAATTACACACCAAAATCAATCACTTTTCAGAAGGCTCCATTTCTTTTTTAAGGCCTCATATCTTTAACACTGTTACTTTCACAGTAGAATTTCCTGGCAACATTCAAATCATAACAGATAAGAGCTGTTATGTTGACAGTGCTGTCTGAGGACATCTACGTATGGGATTGTTTCTCTTATGGTTTTTATTAAGAATGAGTCTCAGAAGTAGCAGTCATCACCCTCCCGTTAGGATGGCTGTCATCAGAGCTGGAATTACATAATGGTGTGTATCTGTAGTTGCAGCTACTTTGTAGGCTAAAGCAGGACAATTACTTGAGCTCAGGAGTTCAAGGCCACTCTGGACAACATAGTGAACTCCCACTTTTTTGTTTGTTTGTTTTTTAAACACACACACACACACACACACACACACACACACACACACACACACACCTCAAAACCAAGAAAAGAAAAAAAAATAGTGTTCACTGTTATCAAAGACAAAGAGAATTTGGTTCCTTCAAAAATGAAGTATGAAGGGGCCGAGTGCAGCTTAGGCATAGAGCAACTGACTGCCATCTATGAAGATGTATGTATGCCAGCTTAACACGAAAATACCATTTGACCCAGCAGTTACACACATACACACGCATACACGCACACCAAAAATTAAAAACAGGAACTCAGATAGCTGTATATACATGTTCATAAGAGTACTATTCATAGTAGCCAAAAGATAGAAGCAGTCTAAATTTCCATTATGAAGGAACATAGTAGGGTCTGCCCATATAATGGTTTATTACTCAGCTATGAAAAACATGCTGAGTGAAAAATACCAGACACAAAGCCACGCAATGTGCTGTCGTCTTTGTGAATGTCCAGAACAGACAATTCCACAGAACAAAGCATATTAGAAGTTCTCAGGGCCAGAAGGAATGATAGTGAATGCTAATGGGAATGAGGGCTTCTTTTGTGGTGATCAAAATGTTCTGGAACTAGATTGTTGTAACGATCGAACAACACTGTGAATGTGCAAAGTGTCTCTGAATTGTTCACTTTCAAATAACAAATTTTATGTGATGTAAATTTTATCTTAATTGAAAAAAAAAAAACCCAACAATCTAAACCCAACAGCCCCCTCACCAACAGCACAGGAAGCTCTTTGAAGCACAGAAGCTAATCTGGTCATTTCCACTGGGCAGGTCTGTGGCCCTCTGAACTGTGGCCATCCCTCTTCTGTTTTCTCCTAGCACCATCCTGCTATACCACATCATGGCCTGGGGCCTGGCTGTGCTGCTTTGTGTGGAGGGGGCAGTCATGCTTTACTACCCTTCTGTGTCCAGGTAAGCCAGGTCACCCAGCAATATAGTGCCCAGATCCCTGGTCTGTTGTATGTCTCTAATAGGGAATGAAAAGCTGTATAGATAAATCCAACTGGAAAAAAATAAGGGACCTAGGCAAGGTAACTCAGTGGTAGAGGAATTTCCAACATCCTTGATGCCCTGAGATCCATCCCCTCCCTGCAAATGGAGATATTTATAAAGCCTCAAGGCCTAAGGATGAACACTCTGAATTTAAGTAGAAAACAGACAGAGATAAACAGTGTCTCTGTGATTTTAGGAATGTGTAAACCAGGGCTCAGCACAGCAGAACCCTCCTGACAAATCTTACCCTTTGCCTATGTTTATGAATATAGTTTTATTGGAACACAACTATACTTATTTATGTGCTGTCTGCGGCTACCTTTGCTTTACAGAGACAGAATTCAGAAGTTGCAACCGAGACCATGAAGTTGAAATATATGAACCATCTGTCTCTATACAGGATAAGTTTGCTGACCCATAGTGTAGAACTTTTTTTGATTACTTTCAGTTCCTTTGTTGGATATCTGTCTCTACTTTGGTATTGCATTGTTTATTAATTTACTTTTCTGTTGCTATGATAAAACACCATGACTAAAGTTTAAAGAAGGGAGAGTTTATGTGGGCTTGCACTTCCAGAGAGATTAAGAGTCTATCATGACAGGGAGGTGTGACAACAAGTGGCAGCCATGGTTGCGGGATCAGGAAGCTGAGAGATCACATCTTCAACCACAAACACAAAACTAAGAGAGTGAACAGGAAGTAGAGCAAGGCTATAAACTCTCAGTGACATATTCCTACAGTAAGACTGCACACCACCTCCCAAACAACACTACTAACTTGGGACCAACTGTTTAAATACCTGAGCCTGTTGGTGACATTTCTCATTTACACCATTACACCTTGCCAACTATGAGTGTTCTCAGGGAGTTCAGTGCAGGTCCACTGTATATTCTGCTTCCTGGAGAACTTATAAAGGGCAGACAACAGTGTTATAGCTATTGTAGTAGAATATACTTGGAAAGTGCTTTCTTTTCTCATGTGGTTCCCTCTGGGACCTGAAATTTCCAGAAAACAATTTGAGCCCATGAGTTTCATTGATTCACAGCTTGCAAGGAGTCTCTGGGTGCCCAAATGCCTTTGACAGATGGCTTGGATTTAAAATCTTGATGTATGATTATCTCTTAGTTCTGTGCTACCCATTGTAACATGAATTTTAAAAGGTCTTATGATAAAAAAAAAAAACCCAGAGCCAGATATTGGGGTGAAAGCTGAAAGATCAGAGAAGCAGAACAGCCAGCCACTAACTTACCTCAATGAAATCCTCAGCCTCAAGAGAGCAAGTTCCTGTTTCCTCATGCCTTATATACCTTTCTGTGTCCTGCAGTATTACTTCCTGAAATTAAAGGCGTGTGTTACCACTGCCCTGTAAGAGTTATCAGCATCCATTTTCTTCTCTTAAATCATGCATGTTTTAGCTGATAATTCTTACCTTTTTTGGATTAAAAATATTTTATTTATATCAGTATTTTGCCTGCATATATGTATGTGTACCATGTGTGTGCCTGGTGCCAGAGGAGGTCTGAAGAGGGCACAGGATCCTCTGATGATTGTGATGTATGAGTGCTGGGAACTGAACCCAGGTCTTCTGCAAGAGCAGCAAGTGCTCTCAACCTCTGAGCCATTTCCCGGCTTCAGTTCCTATCTTTGTAACACGAGTGCATGGCCTTTCACTACATCTTAAGGTAACCAACGATTTCTGTGATTAATTTGTAGAAATCATCATTAGTTGCCCTGAAAAGAATAACTTTCTGTGACTTTTGTTATCCATGATAATGAAAACCTATTAATTTTAATTTTTTTTTATGGCAGGGTCTCTCTATTAGATAGCGCTGGCTGTCCTGGAACTTGCTATATAGACTAGGCTGGCCTCGAACTCAGAGCTCCAATTGCCTCTGACTCCCGAGTGCTGGGATTAAAGGCATGCACCACCACACCCAGTTTATTTTAAATCTTAAACTTCTACATTCTGAAATTATGAGTTGCTCAGGGATATGGAGTGGATCATATTATGTTACTGGGCAAAGCCATGTAGCAAGTACTCAAAGCTCTGTACTTAAATAGGTGCCTTTGTCTCCCCTTCCACATGAATTGTGTGCTTTTTCCTTGAAGGGACCCAATGCAGAGAACCTACCACTCCAGAAGGCTTTTTTCCATCCTATGTTTCCCTAGCAGGCCTTAAAAAGGGTTCCCCCAGTGAAATGCTCTATCACTCTTCCCATATATGAGACAGGAACAAGATCCATCTCCTTCACCATCCTGTAATGCATTACTTGTTTTCACACAAGAGAAATGAGTCATATTTTCTTTGGACACAGTCAGAAGCAGATTGATGTATTCCCCTCTCCTCTATTCTCTTATCTCAGCTTCCAGGTAAGTGGGCCATCTCATCTGAAGCATTTTTTTGAAGGAGAATGTTTTGATATTCCTCTTTTAAGGTGTGAGAGGGGCCTGGACCATGCTATCCCTCATTATGTCACCACATACTTGCCACTACTGCTTGTCCTTGTGGCCAACCCTATCCTGTTTCACAAGACAGTGACTGCAGGTAAATCTTGGGGGAATTACTCTTGGTATATGGACACTAAGTACATCTGCATGCCTTGGACTCACATAAAAATACAGCTGTTCCCTTGGGAATTACATACCACAATTGACCTTATTTATCATTTTTTAAAAAACATGAACAGAATAGTTGGACAAACTGACCATGTTTAATAAGTGAAAATGTGAAAGCCTATTTACCTGTTTGCTATACAGGGTTTTTGTTGATATTTGTTTAGCTAAAGACCATCAGTTTTAGCTGAGGCTTCACTTCTATGCTGGGCTCCTGCAGAGTCTGCCTTTAGTATGGAGGGCCTGCAGGTGATTTTGTAAAATTGTAGAGGCACATAGAAGTAGATAGAGCAAGAGGTAGATAAGGGAAGGGATCAGGTATGGATTCAGAGTCTAGTCATTCCTATGCACTCACTTGACCTATGCATTTTTTCAGATGTACAGGAAACAGGAAGTGGAACACAGGAAATGAATCCATTGCAATGGTAAAATCTAGAAGAGAGGGAGATAGTGAGTCAGCAGAGGGACATACCTCTTACAGCTAGGATTAGGGACCTGTATCTCAGCCTTACCATCTCCTCAAGTGACCATGACTTGAAGTGAGTGCCCATCTGTCTCATGCTTCTGTGTATCTCTTGGGTAGAATGTGAATTAAGACATTTGCACATTGGCCTTCACAGAAAGGTCATTTAAGAATCAGCAGTTGTTTGTAGAAATTTCTAAAGAGAGTATTTAAAGTCTCTATCACTAGTAGTAAACTATTGATGCTTTAGATGCATCTTTTCCTAGCTGCTTTAGATATAGTGCATTAAATACTATACTTTTTATGCTATAGTATCAACAGTTGGTGAGGCTGAAAAATTTATTTATTTACTATATTTATGTATATGTGTGTGTGCCTACCTGAGTAGGTATATGCATTACATATCTGTAGAGGCCAAAAGAGGGCATCAGATTCCCTGGAACTGAAGTTACAGATGGTTGTGAACTGTCATATGGTTGCTGGGAACCAAACTTCAGTCTTCTGCAAGAGCAGGAAGTGCTTTTAACCACTGAGGCATCTCTCTCCAGCTCTTGCTTGTAGAATTAAAATAATCTTTTAAAAATATATTATTATTGATATGAATTTCATATCTTTGGATGAATTTTTTCTTAACTGCATTTAAATATAGGATTTTTGTTTTAAAAATTACACACAAGTAGTGTTTTGTTTTGTTTTGTTTTGGCAAAGCAGTGGAAATGCCTTGGCCAAACACTATAGTTTTCTAGTGGTTATATCTGTGTAGAGGTACCAAGGGTCATTAATTCTTCTCTAAACATATATTCTAACTTGTCTTTAAGGAGAATTGTTAAAATTTTCAATATACTAAAATAATAAGTGTATATTATTTTAGAATGGACAAAACAAGCCTTTTAAAACACAGCACTTGAATTAATTCCTAATAAAATCAAGAGTTCAGTGAAAAAAATGATCAGTGTTAATTTCTCAGTTGTGACAAAAGTCCTGCATTTGTACATGATGTTAACACTGGGAGAAGCTAGGAGAAGCTCTAGGTGTGTAGCAATTCTCTGGGCTCAGTAGGTTAAACGGACAGAGTTCAGTGGTAGAGCACTTGCCTAGCATACATGAGGCCCTAAGTTTCATTCCAAGTATCACACAAATAAAAAGTTATTTCAAAGTATAAGTTTCTATGTATGTGTGTGCATATATGTGTACATGCACATGTGTATACCTTGGTATCTGTGAGGACTTCAGGTGCAACACTGTAATGACTGTTAGTAATGGGATTTGCCTCATGCCCTTCTGGCTATGTGTAAGCGTTCATATCTGCTTCGATTTTCTTCTCTATTATGGAGTTAATGTAAGTCATGAATGTTGTCTGACATTCTTCTACACCCCCACAGTGGCCTCTTTACTGAAAGGAAGAAAAGGTGTTTACACAGAGAATGAGAGACTGATGGGAGCCGTGATCAAGACCCGGTTTTTCAAAATAATGCTGGTGTTAATTGCGTGGTAACCTTTCTTCTAGTATTTTTATTGTTGGTTGTGTTAGTGGGAAGGATATGCCAACTTGTCATTTTACTTTTCCAAATGTGAGTTGAGTGTTCCAATGGAAAGAATCTGGAAGGGAAATCTTTGAGACAATGCAAGGTATTCCCTAAAGGAATGAACAAAACACAGGTCAGCAAATCCAGAACTCATATATTTTTATAAAACCTTTATGACAATTATGTACCAAACCCTGAGAATAAGAAGCTAAGTGTTTAAGTTTTTGTTTTGTTTTTTTTAAAGACAGATTCAGCCAGTTTTTCTTTTCTTTTATCTCCTCCTCCTCTTCTCTCTATTTTATTATTGTTTGAGACAATGTCTCACTATATACCCCTAGCTGACCCCGAACATGTTATGTAGGCCCAGGTGGCCTTGAATTTTCAGTGATTCCTATGCCTCTGTCTTCCAGGTGCTGGGATTACAGACATGTACTGCCATGCCCAGCTATATGTTCAGTTTTCAAATATTTTTTTTTTCGAGAGAGGGTTTCTCTGTGTAGCTTTGCGCCTTTCCTGGATCTCGCTCTGTAGACCAGGCTGGCCTCAAACTCACAAAGATCCTCCTGGCTCTGCCTCCTGAGTGCTGGGATTAAAGGCGTGCGCCACCACCACCTGGCTCAGTTTTCAAATATTTAAGCCATATGCACCTGATATTTCGTCTCATTGCTGGGCTAACCAAAATAAAGGGACAGTCACGCTTTTTATTTTATGTATATAAGTATTTTGCTTGTGTGGAAGTGTATGTACTATGTGTGTGTTTAGTGCCCATGGAGACCAGGAGAGGATGTTCAGATTCCCTTGGAGTTACCATTTTGTTTTCGTTTTTAAGGACAGAGACAGGGTCTTATGAAGTTGCTCTGGTTAGCCTGGAACTCACAGAGATATGCCTGCCTCTGAAGTGCTGGGATTAAAGACATGTGCCACTGTGCCCAGCAGGTACAGACGTTTGTGATCTATCTTGTGGGTGCTGGGAACTGAACCTAGATACTCTGCAAGAACAGCAAGTGCTTTTGACTGATGAGTCATCTTCCTATGTCCTGGCTGTGTTTTATGAGTGTGCCCATCTGTCTTACTCTTGTCCCCACAAGTCCTGTGTCTTTAGGGAAAGGGTCAAGGCCCATCTTCAGTGTAAAGGCTCAGCTCACTCACTGGTGGGTAGAGAAGAAGCTGAGCAACTATCCCCTTTTGTGTCCGCCTTTGCACAAATATTTGTGGTTGATGCTTTGAAAGCATGTAGCAAATCGTATGTAAAAAGATTCTATCCAAGATGAGGACATCATGGGAGTGGGAAGAGCCAGGGTGCCGGGAAGGCTCTCAGGAATCCACAGGGATGACCCCACCTTGGACTGCTGGCAGTGATCGAGGGGGTGCCTGGACTGGTCTACTCTGGTGACAAGTCTAGTGAACACCCTAACTGTCATCATAGAGCCTTTATCCAGTGACTGATGGAGGCAGATGCAGGGATCCACAGCTGGGCGCCAGGCTAAGCTCCATGAATCCAGTCGATGGGAGAGAGGAGGGATTCTGAGGGGAGTTCCAGATCATGATGGGAAGACATGCAGAGATGACCGGCCACACTGGTGGAGACCCATGAACTGTGGACTAGTGGCTGTGGAGGCCACATGGGACTGGACTAGGCCCTCTGGTTACAAGAGACAGTTGTTTAGCCCGAACTGTTTGGGGGACACCTGGCCGGGGGATCGAGATCCATCTCTGGTACATGGGTAGGCTTTTGGAAGCCTGGTGCCTGCGGTGTGGCACCTTGTGCAGCCTTGGTGTGGCAGGAAGGGGCTTGGACCTGCCTTGGCTCTGTGTGCCAGGCTCTGCTGACTCCCCATAGGAGACCTTGATTTGGAGGATGTGGGGATGGGGGGTAGCTTGGGAGGGAGGGCTGAGGGGTGGGAGGAGGGAGGAGGGAGGATCTGTGGGTGGTATGTAGGGTAAATAGAAAATTTCTTAATAGAAAAAAAGAGATTCTACCCAAACAGTAATGAATCAGTACCATACAGAACATGTCAACTCTTTGTAGTATTAATTCCCCTGGCATGAGGACATTTCTTTAAATGCCCTCTGAGGAGAGGCCTAAATTATCTACTGCTTGTCATCCATTCACCTTGTTATTTCACATTCCAGGGACCTACCAAGATTGATATTTTAAAATTCCACATAAGGACTTGTTTTAAGTATTTTTCTACTGCTGTGATAAAAAAAAATCATGACAAAGGCAATTTATAGAAAGAAAGGTTTGCCAGGCAGTGGTGGCCCATGCCTTTAATCCTAGCACTTGGGAGACAGAGGTAGGCGGATCTCTGTGAGTTCAAGGCCAGACCATAGAGCAAGTTCCAGGACAGGCTCCAAAGCTATCGAGAACCCTGTCTCGAAAAACAAAACAAGAGAGAGAGAGAGAGAGAGAGAGAGAGAGAGAGAGAGAGAGAGAGAGAGAGAGAGAGAGGTTTAGGGCTTACAGTTCCTGAAGGATAGGAGTTCTTCACCATCATAGCAAGGAGCATGGTAGCAAGCAGACTGGCATGGCACTGGAGCAGCATCTCAAAGTTCACATCCCAGTTCACAAAATGGGAGCAAAGAGTCTCACTGAGAATGCTGTGGGCTTTTGAAACTTCACAGCTCACTACCAGTGACACTCCCTCTTCAATAAGGCCACACCTCCTAACCTTTCCCAAATAATTCCACCAACTGGAAGTCAAGTATTCAAATGGATGAGCCTACCAAAGCCATTCTCCTTTAAATTACCACAGGACTAATGAGATGGTTCAGTAAGTAGAGGTGCTTATGCTCAGGACTGACTACTTGATTTGATTTGATTCCTGCATCTCACAAGGTGGCAGGACAGAACTAACTCCTAGAGATGTCCTCTGACTCCCCCTCCCCCTGCCCCTGCCCCCAAGCATGCATGCATCATCTCTCAGGTACACACAAATTCCGCATAAAACAGCAAAATAGCATTTTGGTCTCCATCAAAAGTTTAGGTTACTTCTCAAGAAAAAGGAAAGAAAGATGGGGAGGGGAGACAGGGAGGAGAGGAGGGAGGGGAAACTGTGGTCGGTATGTAAAATAAATGAAAAATGTTATTTAAATAAAATAAAATTTAAAAAAGAAAAAGAGAGAAAGAAAGTCTTTAGGTTACCTCTCTTATGGAGAATGAGTTCTGGTTTGATAGAGGGTTAAACTTTACACCTTGATGTGATGTGGAGTGTTTCTACCAGGAGGACTATTTGAGATATGTGTTAGACCAAGAGAAGGATTTGAACTTCTTAAAGTCTTGGTAACAACTCAATTCCTTCCCACAAAAGTGGTCAAGTTGCTACCAAAAACTGGTACATATAGACCATGGTGAAAGTCACAATGAATTTCACTGAGTGCTTTCTTTACCTGTGGACCATTTTCTTCCCGTCAGTTGGTTGTCCAATATCATCAATGAAAGTCTTTTGTTCTACCTTGAAATGCAACCAGATATCCGTGGGGGCTCTCTGAAACACATCCAGAATGCAGCCAGGACCACATGGTTTATTATGGTAGGCCAATCTAGACTTATTTTTTCTTCTTGTAAAAAAAGAAAATCAATATAAAAAAAATTCGAAGTAAAATGTATAAATGTATAATCAGTGCAAGATTTTTGGATTATCTTTATCATCCTGGTGTAATGCCAAGCTAGATTCAGTCACTGTATTATTGGATAGGCTCAGAGCTGGGATGTATCCTGATGGTAGAGCCTAGCATTCAAGGGTTTCTGTGTTTGATCATCAGCAGTGCAAAATGAGTGAGGGAGTGTGTGAGTGAATGCATAAACGAATGAATAAAAACGAGACAATCTCTGTTAAGTTGCTCTGGCCTAGAGTATGAAGCATTTGAAGTTAACTCACAGTATCAAACTGTTACTCTTTTTTGTTTGTTTTAAAATTAGATAGTTTATTTTATGTGTATGGGTGTTTCAGAGGAAGACCAGCCACTGGGCTTACCAGGATAGAACTTATTATGTTGACCAAAGGTTGTCACTTTTCCTTTGACCTCCATGTGTCCTTTTGCCCTCCTTCCCAGGGAATACTGAATCCAGCCCAAGGACTTCTCTTGTCTCTAGCCTTCTATGGCTGGACAGGATGCAACCTGGATGTCCACCCTCCCAAGATGGTGATTCAGTGGGAAGCAATGACTGCTTCAGCTGCCGAGGGCACATACCAGTCCCCTGTGGGCTCCTGCGTGCCCCATGAAAACCCCAGGAAGGTGGTGTGTGTTGGAGGGCACACTTCTGATGAGGTGCTGAGCATTCTGTCTGAAGGTAATGCCCTGTTGGCAAAGAAGATGAACTGCAGAGCCCCCAGGGCCTCCTGGATGTCCCTCATTAAGCTGGGAGGTGCAGATGGGAACCTACATGTCACTATACTCTTGCATTTCCTCTTCCACTTCTTTTCATTTTTTTTTTTTTTTTTTGGTTTTTCGAGACAGGGTTTCTCTGTGTAGCTTTGCGCCTTTTCCTGGAACTCGCTTTGGAGACCAGGCTGGCCTCGAACTTACAAAGATCCGCCTGCCTCTGCCTCCCGAGTGCTGGGATTAAAGGCGTGTGCCACCACCGCCCGGCTTTCTTTTCATTTTTTATTTATTTATCCACCTCTCCTCTTTTAGAAATCTATTTCATTTTATGTGTATGGTTGTTTTGCTTGCATGTATGTCTGTGCACCACATTCATACCTGGTGTCCATGGAAACCGAAAAATGGGGCCAGAGCCCCCTGGAACTGGAGTTATTTATGGGTGTTTGTAAGCTGCTATGTGGGTGCTGGGAATTGAACATGATTCTTCTAGAAGAACTGCCAGTGCTCATAACCACTAAGCCAGTTCTCCAGTCCCTTATTTTTAAAACAAAATCTCACTATGAAACAAAAGCTAATCTCTAACATTCAGTCCTCCTGCCTCAGCTGTTTGAATGCTATTACAGGAATATACCACCATGTCCAGCTAATTGGTTGCTATAATTTCCTGGCAATCGAAGGAGAGAGGTTTAAAAACACTCAGGGGCTTAGTTTCCAGCACCCACATTGGGTTACTCACAATCGCCTGTAACCCCAGCTCCAGGGGATCTGATGCCCTCTTCTGGTCTGGGTGGGCACCTGAACACATGTACTCATAGATACACATAAATAAAACTAAATCTAAACAACAACAAACCTACTCAGGTACATCAGAACAATCCTGCCCATTCTCAGCTGGCCCCTAGAGAATGGGTAGAAATAGCTGGGTTTGATGCTACACTCCTTATCACATACTGTTTCCAGAGCAGCACCCCTTATTCTTAGCTAGCTGCTTCTACATTCTGCAGGCTGTGCTATGCACTTTAGAATGTTTAGCATCCTCTTTGATCTCAATTCACTAGAGTGTGACAATAAAAGCTCTTTACACATTAACAAATGTCTTCTGTGGGCATAATGTCCCCTGGGTCAGAAAATGTCTCCTTTGCAAAAGCTTAAAGAAATTTGCGTTTTTGAACAGGTTGTCTGGGGTACATGCACATCCATGTACACACACACACACACACACACACACACACACATACACACACACACACACACACACACACACACACACACACACGTCCAAAGATAAGACACAGCCCCACCAAACAACTTTGGTGTGTTTTGAGAAACGTGTGGAATTGGCTAGAGGAGTTCTATCTTTTTTTTCTTTCCTGCTATTTCAATACGTGAAAGAAGATTCATTTTTGGGACAAGTCTGAGTGAGAAAACATGTAGATAAATCAATGACCTGGCGCCCTGAACTGGTATTGAATGGTTGTATTGGAGAGCTCTAGAAGAAACAGAGAAGCTCTTTTGGCTGGACCTACAAGATGGAGAAACCTTGTGTTTTGGGACTTTCTTTCTCTTTTTCTGGCTGTGCTGGAATGGAACCCAGGGTCTCATCCATGCTGGGCTATTACTACAACCCCAGTCACACCCCAGCCTGTAGGCTTCTGATATAGCCCCAGTAGTTCATGAAGGACAGGGACATACAAGTTCAGACTGCTGTCAGCATGCCAAGTTACTGATAGAACCTGGGGCAGGAGGCAAAAAGTTGCACCTAGAATTAGTTGTGTGTGTTTGAATTCCCATCCTGATGGCTCAAAACAACTGAGCGATTTTTGACACTATAGTAAAATCCTACATTAACAATAAATCCCACTACATCTGGTCCCTGCACCCTACCTCTCCCATTTCGAACAGAATTAACAAGGCTCTTCTTGTTTCTATTCCAGCTAGCTGTTGCCTAGGACTGTTGCTCATAGGCTGAAAGCTTTCAGAGTCTTTAAAAATGAACAAAGGTCCAACAGGAAAATAAACAGGGCCATTGTTCATAATGGCTGCTGTCTTAAGGATCCCTTCTTTGCTGATCTTTTTTCCTCTTTTTATAGTGCTTCGAATGGAACCCGGTGTGTTACCAATGGCAGATTATTGCTACACCACAGAACCACACCCTAAGTCCTATCTCAATTTCTTTCAAAGCAAAGGAAGAGGTTCTGGAAGACTGGAACCCCTCTACAGTCCCGAAAAAAAGACAGTCCACTGTGATATACAGCCCAAATACCATAGAATGTATCTTTTAAAGGGTTTAGTGCATTTTGCTATATTCATGAAATTGTGTAGATGTTCCCACTATCTAAATCCAGAATATTCTTATCACTTGGAGGCTACATTTCCCATTCTTTTTTTTTTTTTTTTTTTTTTTTTGAGCCTGGGTCTCATGCATCACAAATTGACATCAAGCTCACTCTGCAGCTGATGCTGACTTTTCCTGATTGTTCTGCCTCTACCATGTGAGTGCTGGGATTAGGAGAGTGCACCACCATGCTCAGTTTACATGGTTCTGGGATTGAATCTGGGGCTATATGCATGCTAGGCAAGCACTTTACCAACTGAGCTACATCTTCAGCCCTCTTCATTCCTGGCAGCCACTAATTTTTCTATGTATATGAATGTTCTGCACATTTCCTACAAGTCCCATTATATAATATTTGCACTTTTCTGTCTGACTTCTTAACCTAAAATCTTGAAAGTTCATCCAGTAGCAAACATCAGTACACAATTCTTTTTTAGATCAGTAATATTTCATAGTATAGAAATACTCATTTTATAATTTTTTAAATCAACTACTGTTGACTGTAAAGAACTCCACCAGGCCATGTATTAGGAACAGTGTCATGGGTTTGCAGCAGTGACCATAAACACTGCCCTCATAGTTTACTGGACAAATTCAAAGCAGTTAAAATTATTATTCTACTGAATTAATGGAGCAATCATTGAAAATATTGATTTGAGAAAAAATTGGAGGAAAAGGAAAGCAAATTAAAGCAAAAGAATTTCTGTAAAAATAACAGTTATCAGGATGAAGGTGTAGCTAAGTAATAGAGCACCTGCCTAGCATGTACAAGGCCCTGGGTTCCACCCCCAGCACTATAAATATACAAAGGAAAACAATGACAATAGAATCTGTTCAATTAATTAATTAATTAAAAGAAAAGGAATAAAAGGCAGCTGTCAGTTTAGAGCCCACAGTAATGTATTGTTTGCTTATCTGCTGGGTGAGATAAGCTTTTTGAGGCATTTTTCAGGCACAAAGTAAGTTGGAAAAATTAACCAAAAACATTTCCTGTAAAAGTATGAAGTGGAGTTTACACTTCCTTACCCTGAAAATAGCAAAATTAAAATCCTAAGATAAAGTGACCACCATTTTGTATGGTAGCTCTGTGGAGGAATTTGCACACATGGATCTGCAAGGAACAAAAAGGGCTGGTATGCAGAAAGTAAATCACTTAAGTGTTTTGCTTCTTAGCATACTATTGTGCATTTTAAAAGATTTCCACATCTTTTTGGTTGATATTGTCCTGTATGGTCTAGCAATGTTTTAATTATTTCTCTGTGTAGTAACAAAAATTCTGAGAACAACTCTTCTTTTTTTTTTTTTAAAAGATTTATTTATTTATTATGTATACAGTGTTCTGTCTGCATATACACCTGCAGGTCAGAAGAGGGCACCAGATCTCACTATGGATGGTTGTGAGTCACCATGTGGTTGCTGGGAATTGAACTCATGACCTCTGGAAGAACAGCCAGTGCTTTTAACCTCTGAGCCATCTCTCCAGCCCGAGAACAACTCTTAAGAGGAAAGGTTTAATTTGGTCTAGTTTTAGAAGTTTCTGGTAAAGGATGTATATTTATCTAATGAAATATTATTACATTATAAAAAGAACCATGCCTACTATTGCTTGGTCCTATTGCTCCGGGCCTGTGATGATGCAGAGCACCATTTCTGGGGGTTGGTTGTTTGATATCTTGAAGTCATGGTAACCTGATGTCGACAGACTATGAATGGAGAACTAGTCAGTACCGTAGCAGCCATGCTGAACTGTCTCTAGAGTCTTTTTTTTTCTTTATTAAGAATTTTTCTGCTCACTCCACATGCTATCCACAGACCCCCCCCACCTCCTCCCACCCCCAAGCCCTCTTTCCCATGCTACCCTGCATCCTCACATCCCCCAAATTGAGGTCTCCCATGGGGAGTCAGCAGAGCCCAGCACACTGAGCCTAGGCAGGTCCAAGCCCCTTCCCACTGCACCAAGGCTGTGCAAGGTGTCACACCACAGGCACCAGATTCCAGAAGCCTGCCCATAGACCAGGGACAGATCCTGACCCCCCTGCCTGGGTGCCCCCCAAACAGTTTGAGCCAAACAACCAAAGATTTATTTATTTATTATGTATACAGAAGAGGGTGCCAGATCTCATTACAGATGGTTGTGAGCCACCATGTGGTTGCTGGGAATTGAACTCAGGACCTCTGGAAGAGCAGTCAGTGCTCTTAACCTTTGAGCCATCTCTCCAGCCATCTCCAGAGTCTTGCTCTATCAATTTCTTCTCTTCATGGAGACGTGTAAGACAGAGAAGAAAACCCAAGGCTATCCAGGCTTGTTAGAGTTCACAGCTCAAACCCTTATCTGACTTAGGACCCATGGAGCTAGGTTCAGGTGGCTTTATTCCTGCAGCTTTGGCTTTGAGAGAGTTCTTATGCATCACTGTTCTGAATAGAGATGGGGGAAGGGAATGAAAGACCAGACACTCTCTAAAGCCATGGGACTCGGAGTTTGTCCTCAAGTGTGAAGTCATGTGGGAGTATCCTCAGCAAAGACCTTGATCACAAGCCACCTTATGATACCCAGCTGGGTCTTTTTGAACAAAACCACAAAAATCCCACATGAGTTCTCATGCACCCAAGATGAGTTCATAACCAGGGTGACCCTGTGAGAATCAAATCTTTTTCAAGTGCCTTCAGCCAGCCCCTCCTGCAGCAGTGCTATTCTGGAAGCTCTTAAAAGCCTTCCCAGCTGGTGCCGGGCCACTGTAGCCAGATGTTTTTCCTCCATTACTCATGATGGCACCCACACTCAAATCAGGGCCTGGCTGTAAGGTCCGTGGCCAAACATTCCTTTGTTCCCTTCTCTAGATTCTCTGAGGGGATCACATTTGCTCTGTCTTCATCACTCCTCTAGCCTCTCAGATTCATCTGTATCTGCCCCTGGGGAAGGTCTGGCTGCTGTTTCCCTAACAAGCCACAGTGAGTAACTCATGTGCGTTAGAGTAATCCTGCAATATGGTGCTTGCCTCTGTCCAAATTGTTATTCTTTCTGCCCTCCTTAGGTCATCAGTCTTAATACTGCTCCAGCTTCCAAGGGCTCATCTCACTACTGTTGAGGCATTGACCCAACTGTATCCACTCATTATGTTTACTGAGTACTCTATTCTAGTAGAAGAAAGAAAACAACTACAGAAAGTCCACAGTAATTATGTTATATGATATCCAAGTAGTGAGAAACACTAGGAACCAGAACTGATCAGGGTGCAGGAGATAGAACTCAGATGCAAAGAGCTTGCTTAACACATGCAAGGCTCTGAGTTCAATACCTAATTTGTTAAGAATAGGAGCCACTAGTCAGGGAGAGAGGTGGAGGACTGGTTTTTGATAGTGTAACCCAGAAGTTAACTATGGTTGAGGTAACATTTGAATTGAGACCTGAAATAAAATACAAGGCAGAGTCATGAGAAAACTGAGAGATGCTTTGCAGGCAGACAAAGAGCTGTGGAAAGGCCCTTTGTAGGACCATGTCTTTAGGAGGAGGGGAAGGGTAGGTAGATCAGTATGCCTGAGTTTGATAGAAGTGACAGCTGAGGCTGCAAAAGTAAGCCAAGTCCATTGGTGAGGCTTAGAGACTGGAAGGCAGTCACTTGCCCTGTGCATACTGGGAAAGGCTTCCTTGCTTCCTGACTTCCGTCTTTGAATTCTCCATGCCCAGTTTATATCCTGGCTCAGAGCCAGTGCTCCTGGGTATTTTGGGAGCAAAAGAATAAGTCTGCTGTTTGTTCCAAAGGATTTTGCTATCCGGAAGGAAGGAGTGCTAGTCAAGTGATTAAGTAGACCTGCAGGGTGACCCTTGATGAGAACGTTTTATTTTATCTTGCTTATTGAGCTCACTTCCCCACCATTTTTTACTGTGTTGGGACTGCTTTCTGTAAGACATGTCATATTCTAAAACAAAGGAAAAACTGATTAGTAAGAAAATAGAACAGACCAGAGAACAATGCTGAGATCCAAGGAAAGCCCGGGGAAATGAACCACGTGAGGCTACTTAGAGAGGCTACTTGTTTGCCTTTGAGCTTCTTAGCTGGAAACTGTAGAGAGAATGTGAACAGCTACAAAATTCATTATTCTGAAGAAAATCTAGCAATAGCTCTTAGAAACAAAATACAGCTAGCTTGCTCTCATGTGCACTCATGCGTGTGTTCTCACAGGTCCCAGACATGAAGGCCAGTGAGAAAGGTCACCTTCAGCTTCGCAAGAAATGAACACCAAATAACTTAGAGCTTATTTGGATGTGTGCACTATGCCATATGAGAAACATCATTTGTCACTTAGTCATTGCATCTACGGCCCCAGTTTATGATCACAACAGGGAAACTGGCTTGGCAAAGCATTATCAGGCATGTTCTGTTTTATGTTGGGTCTTGATATGCATTTAAATTACAACCCTTGAAAGTTGGAGAGGCTGTTTTGGGTACTTCCAGGTGCTGAAGGACAAGAACTGCAACTGTATGTGAGGACAAGAGGGAGTTTTACAGAGGGCGTAGATTCCTTCCCTCTGGGGCTTCCTGGAGCTGAGTGCAGGTAGCCAGGCAGGAGGACCTACTGTCTATGTCACAGCTTCCTGTGAATGGACTCTGTCCTTTGTTTATACTTCCCAGAGGATGCATCCAGGGCTCTAGGGCCACCTTAATTCAACTGTCACATTTCCTCAGGAACCATGTGTCAGCTGCCTGAAATGATTCTTTAAAGTTTGTTCCATTTTTTTCTCTGAATGAATGAATTAAATGTAGTAAGGGATGATATAGAGGGTTTCCCCCCTCTTTTTTATACACACACACAGAGGTGATATACATAGTAATTATTTTTTTGAGACAGAGTTTCTCTGTGTAACCCTGGCTGTCCTGGAGCTTGCTATGTAGACCAGGCTGACCTCGAACTCAGAGATCTACTTACCTCTGCCTCCCGAGTGCTGGGATTAAAGCTACACCTGGCCTTAGACCTTAGATGCTAAGGTTTGACTAAGATTTTCTCTCTCTCTCTCTCTCTCCCTCCCTCTCTCTCTCTCTCTCCGTCCCTCCCTCCTTCCCTCCCTCCTTCCCTTCCTCCCTCCCTCCCTCTCTCCCTCCCTCCTTTCCTTTCTTCTTTAAAGAAAAAGAAAGACAAAAATCTCATTTCATTGTTGAGTACTACAAACATTTTCTGAAGTTGATGGAAGGCTTTCTAGGGACTGGCAACACTGCTCAGTTAGTAGACTGCTTGACTAGCTAGCATAAGGCCCTGGGTTCAGTCCTCAGCACTGTATAAAATTAATATGATGGTACATGTCTGTTATTCTAGCACTTTGGAAGGGGAAGCAGGGGGATTGGAAGTTCAAGGTCATCCTTGACTACATATCAAGTTTGAGGCCAGCCCAGTCTATTTGTGACCCTGTGCCAACAAAACAAGACAAAGCCCTCTGGGACCTCAGCTCCAACACAGCCTGCTTCTTTTCTTTTCCAGGTTCTGATGCCAGCACTGTTGAAATCCATACTGCAACTGGGACCCGAAACATAAAGGAAGTTGACTCCATTTCCCAAGCTCAGGGGGACCTCTGAGGGGATGGGGTAGGGGTCCGACACCCCTACTTTTCAGGCTCTGTGTCTCATCGTTTTGGATTGTATTCCTGCCTTCCTTCCTTTCACAGTGCTGCCACAATGTAGCATCCTCCAAATCCTACTCTGGTCACCACAATGGAGTTCCCTGAAGATGCGCTTTACGCTAGGACAAGCAACACACCAGAACTTGGAAATGAAAATTCCTTCCAGAACATTCAGTGTCACCTCTTGGCTCTTAATAACCATTTGGACTTTTTCTGAAGCCAGCTATAATGCTAAGTGTGAGATCCAAGTCCTTGAGAAAATAGTTAAATAAAGTCTTTGTGACTAAGTCCATTTTGATGTGGATTCTATCCAAACCACCTCTAGTCAGTGGTCTTCTGGAAGGTTTGAGTGGTGTGGGACACAGATAAGGCCAACAGAACATACTGGGAGTGGATCACTGGAAGGTATGAAGCAGGTCTTTCTCTAGTCCCAGCAGGATGGGAGTGCATCATATCTTCCATATAGCTGTCCCTCCTATGCTGTGTCAAGCAGTAACATAGCCTAAGGACTCCCTGGAGCTATGATCATTGCTGTGTGCCCACCTTTCCCTCAGTTAAGGTAATACATGTAGCTGGGCACAGTAATTCATGTATGTAACACTAGAAAAGTTGAGACAGGAGTATTGGCTTGAGTTCACAGACATCCTGAACTACCTAGGGAGTTTAAGGCCAGCCCTGGGCTACTAAGTCTTCATCACAAAAACCAAAACCAAACCAAAACAACCAACCAACCAACAAAACCAAAAAAAAAAAAAAAAAGAGGAAAAAAATCTAGCCATTTGTCTCTCTGGAAAAAGAAATCTAAATATCTATCTGTATGCATACAACATATACACACACAGATACACATGTTTTCTCTTTTGTTCTTTGCAAAAATGTTGCAGCATGCACTAGCGTTACAAGCCACTCTAGTATGTATATAGAAAAGAAATAAATACTTTCTCAGCACATCACAGACAATTCTGCCATGTAGCATCTTCTAACCTGTCTACATTAGGACCCTTTAGAATTATCAAAAGGTGGTGAAACTTTGTCATTTGTCATTTTGAGGTCACAAAACTATAGGTAGTTTCCCAACACAGTGTGACTCTGCTTCTGGTAGCTGTTGCCTAGTGATTTTTGGGTAATGATGCATCTTCCTTGACAGACCTCACTCACTTTGCTCAGTATTCTGAAGGAGATGCTAAAGAGAGATTTCCCAGCGGCAGCTGCATTTTTAATCTCAGTAGAATTCTGTCTGACCCCTCCCCCAGCATCACGAGCCTCTCCTGTATGGGTATTTCCTCCCACATCATTCTAAAAGGACAGAGGTAACTATTTGGTGTTCCAGCGTCCACTTCAGCTAGACACATGTAAACAGAACCAGTCTCAGGTGTCTCCACATTCTTGAGTTGCAAGCCTATCAGGAGATAGGCATTAGAGGCACCTCTGCAAAAGATGTTGGCAGCAGGCAGGGCTGGTGTGTGCTTCTAGGGGTGGGTCTAATGTCCAGCATGAGAGTGTGAACAGCACTCATTGCTCTGTTATCTTCTTGGGGCCAGCCTTGCTACTTGATTTCAGCTGGTTCTGTCTAGTTTACCTCTAACCTGTCCTGCAGAGATCGCCCCCCTCCAGAGCTGTCTCCATCCTCATTTTTCCTTTGACAGGCATTGTTGAGTCAGGTTCAACAAGATCCCTTATTGCTCTGCCTATCCAGTCAAGACAATGCTTCCCAATTACCCAACTGACCCTCATGGACTGGAGATTTGCCCATGTGAACTGAGACAGGTTTGTGCTGAGAGGTCACTGTGTAGCCAATTGCCAGACAGAATTAGGCCCTACAGACAGAATCATGTGCATCAAATGTGTTGATTCCAGATCACTGAGGGAGTAGACAAATAAATGATACAGCGACACACACTTTTAAAAAAAAAAAAAAAAAGAATTGTCTTGTTGTGTGTGAATGCTTTGCCTACATGTATGTCTATGCCTGGTGCCCACAGAGGTCAGAAATGGGTGTTGGATTACCCGGGACTGGAGTTACAGATTATTGTGAGCCACCATTGTGGGTGCTGGAAACTGAATACAGGTCCTCTGTAAGAGCAACAAATGCTTTTAACTGCTAAGCCATGTCTCCAGCTCCACACTGTGAGAGTCTGAGCTATTCTTGCAGCTGGTGGCTATATGGTGATGTAGTTATCATTTTGTTATTGTTTTAAAGATGGAAGATGGTAGAATATCCTGGGAAGATAGGGGTTAATAATCCATTGTTGAGAAAGTGACGATGATGGTGATGACAATGACAATGGGAGGGAGGGGATAGTGTGATGGGGGTGAGAGGGGTGAGAAAAGACAGAACTTAGATGTAAAACCAGGGCTTTGCATTAGTCTCTGAGGAACTCTGCTATCACAGGCATAGTTGCAAGTGGAGTTGTGTGGAAGCTGGGTGAAAATATTGGGAGTTTCCATTGGGTTTTAATGTTCTAGTAAGGATTCTGTTTACTAACACATTTATTGTCATTTTACTTACCCCATAAACAACCTTTAAATAGTTCACTCTCCTCACTTCAGAATAAGACCTCACCACCTTTCTCACCATCTACCACTGTGCTGTTACAGTAGAATGTATTCATTCAGCTAATTTCCTATATAGTGTCTCTAAAGACATAGGATAATTATACTCCTAGCCACAGATCCCATTCTGCTGAGCATTAACTTCACAGTCTAATAGGTCAAGTCTATGAATCCCATCATTTTCTGTGCCTCAATTGTTCCTTGCCTTGTCCACATCATTCTTCAAATAAGTCACAAGCTATGCCTTGCTTGCCTTACTATGGATGAGACAAGTTACATAAGAAGCACTGCAACTGGGAAAATGGAGTCTTTTTTGAAAAAGATTTTAAATTTTCATTTTATGTGTATGAGTTTTTGCCTGCATTTTTGTTTGCATTTATGTCTCTATATCACATGTGTTCAGTGCCCACAAAGGTTGGAGGAGGGTATCAGATCCCCTGGAACTGAAGTTACAGATAATTGTTTGTAGACGAATTGCTAAACGGTCTTATTAAATAAAAACCCAGAGCCAGATATCGGGGTTGAAATGTGAGAGATCAGAGGAATAGGAGAAGCCACAAGCTAACCTCACCTCACTGACACCTCAGTCTCCAAAGATACCTACTTCCTGTATAAATTTTATTGGGGGACACAGTATATTGGGGGACACAATACATCACCATATTTCCCCTTTTTGTCTAATAAAAATAATAATAAAGTTATAACTAATATAAGAAAAACTATATACAATAAGTATAATAACTATATATAATATATACAAGCAATAAATACATCAACAATGTCTAGTCCATTTGCATTTGACAAATGCAGAGAAAATATTTCATTATCTATCCTATTTTGATGAGTCCAAAATGTACCTAATTCGCTTCCTATCCTATCTTGTATTACCAACAGAAAACTATCTTTTGATATCTTTCAAATTTATACACTTAACACCTCTTAGTGAGTTTCTTCTGAATTTCTTAACAAGGAAAACTATAACCATCTGATCTTCAACTCCCTCAGAGACCCGAGAAGGAAATAATATTACCTAGTAAAACAGGAAGTGCAAACAAGCAGCTTCCAAAATATGTGAGTTATGACAGAAACATCCAGCTGCCTGGACAGTCACCTGAGGTTTCTCTGCAATGTTGGGGCATCATCTTCAGCCTACAGTCTTAGCATATCTGACAGACTCATTTGTGAGGCAGGATGTATGCAAGGCTTGACCCCACTTTTGGTGCGAGTATTCCATGTCCCAGATAAACCTGAATTCCTCCAGTGTCCTGTCATGATTCAGGATTTTAAATTCTGGAAATTGCTGGTATTTTTGGAATTCAGCTTCCCATTCTTCTCAGCTTGTAGGTGCCTTCATCTTTATTCTCCTTTATTAAATGCCAGTCTACCATTGAGAAGCCAGACTCCATCAGCATAGTTACTCTTCCAAGAATAACTGCTCCAGCTACTGTTCCACTGCACACCAGGAGCCTTTGGTCTACTGCCTGCTCAGCTGCCTTCGAAGGAAGGGGCAATGTACCTTTTCCAGATTGCATAGTCACTTCAGCAATAGTGCCATATTGCCCTGGCCTCAGAGGATGCCTGTTGCCAAAGCTGCAACCACACTTGTCTTTGCAAGGATTGGTAGTCCTTTGTTTTGTGTCCTGTTTGTTCATTTTGGACAGCATACTGTCAGCAGTCAATGCAAGGGCACTTTCTTGTCCAGTGGTTAACTTTTGCCACAGTGAAAGTAAACTCCATGTGGAGGTTCTTCAATGCCCATATCTTCTCTGGAGTAGATTGGTGCTGCCAGGAGCAGACATGTCTCATAGTCATAAAAAAAAGAAAAAATCTGTTATTAAAATATCTTAAATGCCATATTCTGCAGATCTCTGAAGGGTTTGAAGATGACCTATCTATCTAAAATATATCTCTGTTTGACCTTGAAAACATACCTAATATGACTACAAGATCGATTGTAATGTCTAACTACTAATTTCATTTCTCTATATCCTAATAGTTGATAATCATAACTTGCTGTGGGATGGTCTGTATGTCAAATATGTTGCTGATTGGTCAGTAAATAAATCACTGATTGGCCATTGGCTAGGCAGGAAGTATAGGCAGGACAAAGAGAAGAATTCTGGGAAGTGGAAGGCTGAGTGAGGGAGACACTGCCAGCCGCCACCATGACAAGCCGCATGGGAAGATCCCGGTAAGCCACGAGCCATGTGGCAAGGTATAGATTAATGGAAATGGATTAATTTAAGATATAAGAACAGTTAGCAAGAAGCCTGCCACGGCCATACAGTTTGTAAGCAATATAAGCCTCTGTGTTTATTTGGTTGGGTCTGAGTGGCTGTGGGACTGGCGGGTGAGAGAGATTTGTCCTGACTGTGGGCCAGGCAGGAAAACTCTAGCTACAATAACTTTCAAGGATTAGCAAATTGCATTACATTGTTAAATGAACTGTATAGGTACAATATCTTGAACAAGATTATAAATACCCATACAGTATTTTTTAACAAAATCAATCTCAAATTTGTATCAATATACATAATTTATATACAATATATAAAAATCCAATCCAATGTAAAATACTTAAAACTAGTAGCTGCTTTCTAAAAGTAGATTCAATAATCTACCTTTTTATCTTATCATATCTATATAAATCAATCTCAAATTTGTAGCAATATACATAATTTGTATACAATATACAAAAATCCAATCCAATGTAAAATATTTAAAACTACTAGTTGCCTTTTAAAAGTAGATTCAATAATCTACTTTTTTTTTTTTTTTTTTCGAGACAGGGTTTCTCTGTGTAGCTTTGCGCCTTTCCTGGGACTCACTTGGTAGCCCAGGCTGGCCTCCAACTCACAGAGATCCGCCGGCCTCTGCCTCCCGAGTGCTGGGATTAAAGGCGTGCGCCACCACCGCCCGGCAATAATCTACTTTTTTATCTATATCATATCTATATCTTCTCCTTTTTCTTTTCAGAGTAGATTCAATAATTTACCCTTTATTCTATCATTTCTGTATCTTTTTTTTAGGGGTGAAAACCTGAGAGATCAGAGGAATAGGAGAAGCCACAAGCTAACCTCACCTCATTGACACCTCAGTTTCCAAAGATACCTACTTCCTGTATACCCATGCCTATATGCCTTTCTGTTCTGCTCTATCATTTGCTCTCTCTCTCTCTCCAGCTACATCACTTCCTCTTCCTGCTCAGCTGTGTCACTTCCTGTCTGTCTGTACAAACCTCCAGACCTCTGTGGTTAATACTGGGATTAAAGGCGTGTGTCAATGATGCTTGGCTCTGTTCCCAGTGTGGCTTTGCACTCACAGAGATCCAGACAGATCCCTGCCTCCCGAATGATAGAATTAAAGGCGTGTGCTACCATTGCCTGACCTCTATGTTTACTATAGTGGCTGGCTTTTTCCTCTGAGCCTCAGATAAATTTTATTGGGGGACACAGTATATTGGGGACACAATACATAACCACAATTGTTAACCACCATGTGGGTGCTGGGAAACAAACACAGGCCCTATACAAAAGCAACAAGTGCTCTTAACCATCTTTCCAACCCCAAACCTGGAATTCTTCTTAAGGACATACATTATTCCCTTGATATGCCTTCCTGATAACATCCCATGACTGACTTCCAGGTATCCATCATTACTCAAGAGTCAGGTGCACACTGTGAAATGAAGGACATTCTCTTTTTTTTTTTAACAATTTATTTTTATTTTATGTGTGTGGGTGCTTTGCCTTCACATTCATGTCTGTGCAGTATGTATGTGGGTGCATTGCCCACAGAGGCCAGAACAGGGTGTTGGATCTCCTGGGATTGGAGTACTAGATGATTGTTAGATGCAATGTGGGTGCTGAGAATTGAACCAGGGTCCTCTGGAAGAGCAGGTAGTGCTCTTAATTGCTGAGCCATCTCTCCATCCCCTATGAAAGATATTCTTGATTAGCTTTAAGAACAGTATCAAGATGAAGTTAATCTACAAGTCAAAAAAACAAAACAAACAAAAAACTAAAAACAAAAGAACCAAACTCTCCCCCTAAATCCCCCCAAAAACAAAAAATAAAAACAACCCCCAAACAAACAAAAAACACCCCCAAAAGACCAACAAAATAAAAAACCCCAAAGAACCAGCCAGGTGTTGTGGATCACTCCTTTAATCCTAGCACTCAGGAAGCAGAAGCAGGTCGATCTCTGTGTGTCTGAGGCCAGCCAGGACTACACAGTGAGGCCTTGTCTCAAAACAATAGCAACAAATAAACAAAACCACTAAGAAAAAACCAAACCAAAACCCAAATTCCCAAAGAGACAGGTATAGGGACATAGACCTATAATCCTATTACTTGAGAAACTGAGGCAGAAGGATCACAGGTTCTAGGTCAGCCTGCCTAAATAAACAAGCAGCAATTTAAAAAGGCAGAGATAGAGAGAAAGACTGGCATGGTGGTGTGTGCCTTTAACTCTAGCACTCAGGGGACAGTTGATTTCTTATGAGTGAGAGGCCAGTCTGGTCTATATAGTGTGCTCCTGGCCAGTCAGGACTACATAGAAAGACTGTACCAAAAACAACAAGCAAGCAAGCAACCTCCCAAAGAATGGGAGAGATCTTCGATGAAGCTTAGATTATCAAAATAAAGATAGTGGAACCATCCATGGAGGAGGTAAAACTCTGTTCCAGTTTTATAATCACTGTAGCAGAGGGGTCCATCGACCCAGAAATTTCTGTATAAATCCTAAGCCACATGGTCCCAATAAACTTCTCGTATAATAATGTAAAGAAACTTGGATATTAAGCTATCCAAGTAACTGGCATTGTTTCTGGGACAACTAAAGCTGGGTCACACACACATGAGCTTACCCTGAAGATTTTGCTGCATGTTCTGCTGAGGCCCCACCTATGTTCTTCAAGGTTCTTCCCAGGGGCTTCCTAAATCTTTTGAATGTGGGTGCTCAAAGCTTTACCGAAGCTCTTCTGGATACAAGCTCTCCCAACTTGGCAGGGGGTAAAAAAATAAGCAGGCAGGACTTCAGACAACTATTGGGAGTCAGGACATGTTCTTCCTACATTTTTCATTTACTTATTTCTTCTTCCTCTTCATCCTCCACCCAACCCTCCATTTCTCTTTATTCTCTTGTCTTTCTGAGACAGAGTCTTTTAAAAAAATAATTTATATTTTTTTGTGTGTATGACTGTTTCGCCTGCATGTATGCTTGGTGCCTGTGGAGGTTAGAAGAGGGCACTGGATGCCCTGGAACTGGAGTTACAGGTGGTTGGGAGCCATCATGTGGGTGCTGGGAATCGAACCCTGGTCTGCAAGAGCAGCCAGTGCTCTTAACCACGGAGCCATCTCTCCAGCCCCTGAGACAGGGTCTTATTCTGTACCCCAAGCTGGTCATGAAGTCAGGATCCTCTTGTTTTAGCCTCCTGAGTGCTGAAATTACAGGTGTGCACCACCAGAATTTTCAAAATTTAGTCCGAGATCACCAGTTAAAGACATGTATAGCCATATGCCTCATAGGTTTTGGTCAATGATAACCTCATATATGATGATAATCCCTAAGATTTATTACTTTTTTGTGTAGGTTCACTTGATTTTCGCAAGATATTATAGCAGGTTTTCCTTAGGTGTGTGATGATGCTATAAACTAGACTACAAGCCATGAAAGTGAACAGTACATAAAATTACAGTACCTGACTACTGAGTTGTTGGTTATGTATCTATCATACTGTTTCTCATAATTTTAGAATGCATCTCCTTATAAACCTCATACATCTCCTATTTATTGCATCTTTTGGTTGCATCATTTCCTCCTGTGTTAAATGTAATCTTGTGTTGTTTGTTGTGGACCCTATAGCACTAGGTATACTATTGGCCAGTCTGTCTGCCTATCCATCCATCCACCCACTCCCTTCACCATTATCTCCTATCTTATGTTATTAAGTACGTCAATAGCTATCTTTGTACTTTTTGCCACAGGTATGTAGTAGATTACACCATGTAAGTTTATGCAAGCATGTTTATTCCATCTATGTATCAACAACTGTCTATCACATCAAGCAATCAATCATATATCATTTAACCATTTGGATTATGTGAATTTATCTTATCATTTAGTTAATCAGCCAGTCATCTCTACTATTTGGGTTATGTGTGTCTGTCAAGCAATTGTTCCATCAGTTATTTTTCTAACATTTATCTAGGCAGCAGCATAGACCTCATAGGTCTGTGCATACACATGGGTGTTCACATAGAGATGCAATTCATAAATGACACATTTTCCAGAACCTACCCCTGTTCTTAAGTGATAGACACATGACTGTTTAGGATTTGGCCTTTTTGGGAACTTAAGCCATAGGTAAAGGCCTTGTATACTCTGGACACCCACGGGCAATTATTGACAAAAGCACTGATCTAAGAGGGGCAAAGAGGGCCCTTTGCCATTGGTTATGTCCCGTTATGAGAACAAGCTAGGATAATAGGGAAATGACACCACGACTCTCTTTGTGATGCATCAGCACTGTAAAAAACTAGAGACAACACAAAGACTATTGCTGTGCTATTTTTACCTTGTCTAATTCACTACCTACTTCACATGACAAGAATGTTAATATCCACCAGCTAACTAAATGTGAGTGTATCAATTCATTAAAAGGGCATAAAGAAACATGTGGTTGACTCTGGCATAAAGAAACATGTGGTTTACTCTGGTATACAGAAAATATCCACAAAATGCTTGCTTTTATTATTGATATTTTTCTTTTTTTTTTTTTTTTTTTTTTTTTTTTTGGTTTTTCGAGACAGGGTTTCTCTGTGTAGCTTTGCGCCTTTCCTGGAACTCACTTGGTAGCCCAGGCTGGCCTCGAACTCACAGAGATCCGCCTGGCTCTGCCTCCCGAGTGCTGGGATTAAAGGCGTGCGCCACCACCGCCCGGCGATATTTTTCTTTAGAGACAGGGTCTCTATAGCCCTGGCTAATCTGGAACTCTATATGTAGGCTGGCCTTGAACTCACAGAGATCCTTTGCCTCCTTAGTGCTGGGATTAAAGGCATGTATTACCATACCTAGTCCATAAATGCTTGTTTTTAAATGTTTCACACAGTGCAGTATTCAACATCCACAGGCACCTTGCTCTATAAATATATTCTTCATTTTTACATAAAAAATACATTTATTTTAAGTGATTTTATTGTTATTATTATTATTACCAAAGTTTCCCCTCCCTCTTTTCCTCCAAGCTCTGCCCCCCTCCCTTCTCCCTTAGATTAATTCTCCCTTCATTTCCCTTCAGAATGGGGCAGGCCTCCCATGGATATTAACAAAACATGGCATATCAAGTTGCAGAAAGACTAAGCATCTCCCCTTGTATTAAGGCTGGGCAAGGTGACCCAACCCAGTATGAGTAGTAGGGTCCCAAAAGCCAGCAAAAGAGTCAGAGACAGCCCGTGCTCCCACTGTTAGAAGTGTCACAAAAAGATCAATCTACACAACTGTAACATTTATGCAAAGGGCCTAGGTCAGTTCCATGCAGGCTCCCTGGTTGTCAGTTCAGTCTTTTTGAGCCCCTATGAACCCAGGTGAGCTGATTCTATGGGTTTTCTTGTGGTGTCCTTGACCCCTCTGGTTCCTACAATCCTTTCTCCCCATCTTCCATAGGATTCCCTGAGCTCTGCCTAATATTTGGCTGTGGGTCTCTGCATCTGTTTCCATCAGCTGCTGGATGAAGCCTCTCTGATGACAACTGGGCTAGGAACCAATTTATGAGTATAGAAGAATATCATTAGGCATCATTACTGTGACATTTGTTCTTCAGTCATGTTTGGTTCTATCCTAGGTCTCTGGGCTATCCAGCTGCTGGTTCCTGGCCATGCAGGCAGTGTCAAGGGTAGGCTCCCTCTTGTGGCATGGGTCTCAGGCTGCACCAGTCATTGGTTGGCCACTCCCACAATTTCTGCTTCACCTTTATCCCTAGCACATCTTGTAGGCAGGACAAATTGTAGGTCAAAGGTTATATGGCTGGGTTGGTGTCCCAATCCTTCTACTGGAAGTCTTGCCTGGTTACAGGATATGGCCAGGTTGGGCTATGTGTCCCCTATTGCTAGGAGTCTTAGCTGGGGTTGCCCTTGTAGATTCCTGGGAATTTCCATTGCATCAGGTTTCTACCTCACCTTGTAATGCACTCCCTTTCCAGTCATCTCTTTCAGTACTCTTTCCTTCCATCCCCCACCTGATCCCTTCTGTTCTCATCCCCACCCACCCCCTTAGTATTCATATGCACCATGCTCTGAGTCTTTATAATTTGTCTAATTCCTATTCAAACTTCCATTGTAGAGGCTGTAAGAAAAAATTGTTCTACTTTGAAATTTTTTTCTTTTGTTTAGATCTTGGCAACTATCCAAGATTTGTAAGTGCTGTAACTACACAGGTGCTAGGATTATAGGTGTACACATTCACTGCCACAGTCATATCTTTTTTGTGGTGATAGGAATTTAACCTAGGCCTCATACATGCTAGGCAAATGTTCTATCACTGAGGTATATTCCTAGACTATGCTTTGCCTTTTAAAGACCGTCTTTGTTTGTTTGTTTGCTTTTTATTTGCCTGTATGTTTTCTTGAGAAAGAAGGTGTGGAGTTGAAAGAGTGGGGAGGTGGGGAGGATATGGGAGGAGATGAGGGAGGGGAAACCCTGATCATAATGTATGTATGAAAGTAACTTTATTTTCAATTAAAAATAAAAATTAAAACTACTTAAAAGAATACAGCTAGCCTAAAGTAAAAGAAATATGTAGGCTTCCTTTGTGTAACAAGCTACTAGAATATCCAGGGGCTGCTGTCAAAGCTTGTATGGATGCTGCCTGATATCAGTGCAGCCATCTTGAGTCATGACCATTATGATTATCTCTGAAAGACCCTCATTGGTTTTTTACTGCATGGTTTCTACTTAACTATAAATAAACCAAATCATCAGAGCAACAGCCTGAGGCGTTATTAATGAACACCAGTAACAGGGATGTGCTTCTTTGTTTTGTTTTTTGAGACAGGGTTTCTCTGTGTAGCTTTGTGCCTTTCCTGAAACTCAGTTGGTAGCCCAGGCTGGCCTCAAACTCACAGAGATCCGCCTGGCTCTGCCTCCCAAGTGCTGGGATTAAAGGCATGAACCACCACCGCCCGGCTGGGATGTGCTTCTTTGATAGTGGCAGACAGTGGAAGATGTACATCCCAACTAGAATGATGTTATTTCTGTTCTGGACCTTATACCCATTTCTGACCCAAATGGCAAGATCCAACTGGTCTTATTGTCACTTAGCACCTCCCTTCTATCAGCACATCATTCAACATGTGGCATTCTGTGCAATGCTAGCTCTGTCTGCCACTCTTTGGTGTCTTGGCAGCTGAGGACTACTCTGCTGCTTTGCTCTGAACAACTCCACATTTGGCAGCCTGTATCCTTTCCATATTTAATGAAGCAAGTCTGCTAAGAAGTATCTACGTTATTTTCTTCTTGAGAAAACAGTGCTATATGAGTTTGAAATGTTCCCCACAAGCTTATGTGTTTGAACATCTGGTCTCCAGCTGTTGATGCTGTGTTGGTAAGTTGTGGAACCTTTTGGGACATGGGGCCTGATTTTCAGGTGAGCTTATTGGTTACCACCTGTCCAATTCAGGCCTGTGCCCCTTCCTGAGCTTGATCTGTCAGAGACACAAGCATGCTGCCTCACACTCCTGCTATTGTAGATAGGGCTCCAGTCACGCTGTCTTCTTCACCATGCTAGACTGTGATATCCTAAACCCTTAGCTAAATCAATCATTTTCCCCTTAAGTTGTTTGGTCAGGTGTTCTCTCACAGCAATGAGAAAAGTATTTAATACATAGAGTTCTCTCTTCATTTGTCAGGAGTTTCCAGGCAAAACAAAAAGAAAACAAACAAAACAAAACCAAAAACAAAAAAACAGTCACTATATCCTCTAATACAAAAAAGAATTTTATTTTATACACTGAGTATCATCTGTTGGTTCTATTTTGAAACAAATGAACTATGATACAGATGGTAATTTTGTTTTCTACAAGCATGATGAGTGAGTGGGAGTCGGGGCATAGAGGACAGATAGGAGGGTCAATGTTGCTTAAAATGTTGACAAACTACGCCTGACACAGACAGTAAAAACTACAGAAGCCAGTAAGTTGTGGGCACACATTTTTGCATTCAACAGGAAACGGAATGAAGAGAAAAGATTGAGGGAGGAAGGCAGGGAGGGAGGGAGGGAGAGGGCAAAAGAGGGAAGGAGAGGAAGAGAGAGAGACAGACAGAGAGACAGAGAGAGAGAGACAGAGAGAGACAGAGAAAGAGACACAGAGAGAGAACAAAGCAGACCTTTACATTTGACAAACTGCACTTGGCTTCATGATCTATTCTTTAGTCAGACAAAACATAAGGCTCTAAGATGTTGAGTGGGGTCAGAGTTGAATCCTGTAATATCCATCTGGCCATTTGGTCCTCTACAGCATCATCCTGGATGTGCTGGAAAAAATCTCATGAAGGGCTTCTGTGTGACTACACTGCTTTCAAGGTTGAATTTAGTCACAAGACTTAACCATTCCTCACAATGTTTCAGGAGTTGTAAACAGTGTTGGACAACGGCATTATACATGGGCTACTCCTTGACCATGGAGATGAAACACCTGCTGTAGCACCGGGGCAAATGATGGTATGCAAATGCTGGCTGCTCCAGAAACAGCTGTGGCTGGATTGTTTCGTGTGGATGGGCTTAATGAGTGTGGGCTGCATTCTCCTGCAGAGATTCTTGCGGCCAGCACAAAGTTCCTGTCTGTTGCTATCTGGGAGGCCAAGGAAGTGTGTGGTCTTCCTTGGGCTTCCTCTTGTGCATATTGAACCTTTCTGTTCTGGCCTTTCATCCTTTGAATTCAACATAATAAGTCTGATTTGGCTTAGATTCATCTAGGGGGTTCAGCCAAATCTTCAGCCTGATCCTGGACACCCAGAGTCTCTCTAATGAATCATGCTTCAACCACCCATCATCCACCCCGTAGCAATGTGGAACTTGTCAAATGTAAGCCATACTCTGACAATAGGCTAATTTTTGACAAATGATCTTATGTAAAGATGAACAGATTTTTACTTGGGGGACAAAGATGCAGTTTATCTGGACCCTTCCAAAATTGTATTCCCAAATTAATATATTCTCAGGGACAGGGAATTTGATATACACTTACTCAGGGAAAACTGCTATGATCAAAGTAATGCTAGAATCTCCACACAACTTTCTCTGTAAAGTGTTTAGGTGTCAGAGCCCACACACATCACTTAACACAGTTACAAGGTACTTGATTCTGCAGATAGACATCTCTCTCCCTTATCCATAGACTGAAACCTACCTATTGCCAACCCATTCACACCCTCACAGATGTGGCCAACTTCCCAGGTCTTCCTGTGCCCACAGGAAAGCCAAAAGAAAAGGCCCTATCTTCTGGTCTGTTCTTCCACTGCTAATTTAAAAAAGAGACCAGCATCAAATTATGACATGATGAAGACAAAGGTCATCTGATTCAGTGATGGAAACCTTGATATGTATACAAAGCCTTATTTAGTTATTTAAAAATGATAAAAAAGATTCATCATTAAAAAATATCTGTTTTATTTGCCTGTGAGGTAATCATAAGGAGAGTAGAAAAGATTAGTTACATTCTAAATGGTTCATAATTCATCTTCAGGATTGATCCTCATTTATTGTCTTCAAATAGTGCCACTATCTGGTGACCAAGTATTCAAATCTATGAGCCTCTGGGGGCCATTAATATTCAAACCACCACAGCAGCTAAGTAAAGTGGCTGAGATCAGGCTTGTGTCAGGATGTCCCTGTATGGACGCCCAAGGAGGCCACTGTGTGAAGCTGTGAAAGTGAAGACTGGATTGTGTTGGAGACCCCAAGATGTTTGACATGCTAGGGCCATGGGATCTCTGCCAAAGGGAGTTGCACAGAGGGAGTGGAATCAGCCCAAGAGAGAAAAATGTGTTGCAGTCAACAAAGCTGAAAGGAATTGGAGATCTGAAAAGCACTTTGACATCAGACATGGAGATGTAGAGTTTGGAGTTTGCACAGCTGGTTTTAGGTCTTGCTTTGGTCCAGTATTTCCTCACTATGCTCCCTTTCCTCCATTTTGGAACGGTAATGCACAATCTGTGCCATTGTATGTTGGGAGTATGTTATCTGCTTTTGGATTTTGATTTTACAGGGGTTACAATTAAGAGATTGCCTTGAGTCTCAGAAGGGACTTTGAACTTTTTAAATTTATTTTTGTTTTTACTTCCCCACCAATGTTTCCCCTTCCTCATTTCCTCCAAGTCCCTTTCTCTGACTTCCCCTCCTCTGTTTTTCTTTAGAAAAGGATGTGCCTCCCATGGATATCAGCCAGCCATGGTATATCAAGTTGCAGTGAAACTAGGCACCTCCTCTTATATTAAGGCTGGATGAAGCAATCCAGTAGGAGGAAAGGGTCCAAAAAGCAGGCAACAGAGTCAGAAACAGCTTCTCTTCCCACTGTTGGGAGTTGTACAAGAAGATCAAGTTTACAAAACTGTCACATATATGTAGAGTGCCTAGGTCAGTCCCATGAACGCTCCCTGGTTGTCAGTTAAGTCTCTGTGAGCCTCTATGAGCCCAGGTTAGTTGGTTCTGTTGGTTTTCTTGCTATATCCTTGACCCCTCTGGCTCCTACAATCCTCCCTCTCTTCAGCAGGATTCCCCGAGCTCTGCCTAATATTTAGCTGTGGGTCTCTGCATCTGTTTCCATCAGTTGCTGGATGAAGCCTCTGATGACAGTTTGCCTAGGCACCGATCTGTGAGGATAACAGGATATCATTAGAGATCATTTCATTGACTCTTTTTTCAGTCGTGTTTGGTTCTATCCTAGGTCTCTGGGCTATTCTGCTTCTGGTCTTGGCCCTCAGGGATGGGCTCCCTCTCATTGTATGGGTCTCAAGCTGGGCCAATCATTGGTTGGTCACTCCAATCTCTACACCACCTTTACCCCAGCACATCTTGTAGGCAGGAGAAATTGTAGGTTGAAGGTTATACAGCTGGGTTGGTGTCCCAATCCCTCCACTAGAAGTCTTGCCTGGTTATAGGAGATGACCAGTTCAGTCTCTGTGTTCCCCTTTGCTAGAAGTCTTAGCTAGGGTCACTCTCATAGATTCCTGGGCATTTCCATTGCTCTAGGTTTCTAGCTTGTCCCAGAGATGCCCACATATTCCAGTTGTCTCTCCCAGTACTCTCTCCCTCGTTCCTTCTCCCACCTGATCTCTACTTTTCCCATCCCCATCTCCCATCCAGACCTCTTCTCCCATTCAACAGTGATGTATATTCTATTTCCCCTTTACAATGAGATTCATGCATCCCCCCTTGAGCCTTCCTTGTTACTTAGCTTCTCTGGGTCTGTGGATTGTAGCATGGTTATCCTTTACTTTATAGCTAATATCCACTTATAAGTGAGTACATGCCATGTTTATCTTTCTAGGTTTGGGCTTCCTCACTCAGGATGATTTTCTAGTTCCATCCATTTGCCAATAAATTTCATAATGTCTTTTTTTTTAACCACTGAGTAATACTCCATTGTGTAAATGTGCCACATTTTCTTTATCCATTCTTTGGTTGAGGGACATCTAAGTTGTATCCAGTTTCTGGCTATTACAAATAAAGCTGTTATAGTTGAGCAAGTGCCCTTGTGTTATGGTAGAGCATCCGTTGGGTGTATGCTTAGGAGCGTTATTGCTGGGTTTTGAGGTATATTTATTCCAATTTTCTGAGAAACCGGACTATTGATTTCCAAAGTGGCTGTACAAGTTTGCACTCCCACCAGCAGTGGATGAGTGTTCCCCTTGCTCCACATCCTCTCCAACATGAGCTGTCACCTATGTTTTTGATGAACTTTGGACTTTTAAACAGTATTGAAACTGTTATAGACTATAGAAACTTTTGAAGTTGGAGTAATTGCATTTTGCATTATGATATGGTTATAAGTGTATGGGAGCCAGGGAGTGGAATGTGGTGGTTTGAATAGGAATGGCCCCTATAGGTTTACAGATTTGAATACTTGGTCACCAGGCAAAAGCACTATTTGAAAGGATTAGGAGGTGTGGCCTTGTTGGAGGAAGTGTGTCACTGGGGGTGGTCTCTGAGGTTTCAAAAAGCCCATTCCAAGCCCAATTTCTCTTTTTCTGATGCCTGCAGATCTGGATGTAGAACTGTTGACTACTTCTCCAGCACCATGTCTGCCTGCCTACCACCATGCTTCTTACCATGCTGACAATGGATTAAATCTCTGAAAGTGTAAACAAGTTCCAATTAAATGCTTTCTTTTATAAGAGTTGCCATGGCCATGGTGTCTCTTCACAGCAATGTAACACTGATAGAAAATAGCTATATGATTTTGGAGCATTTTCCCAAAGGAAATGCTGCAGATATGAATGTTTCTGACAATCCCTAGTCACTCAGTGAGTTGGGGAAATATGTGGAGCATCCTTAACCCCGAAATCAAAGTATAGATTGAGAAAATCACACTCTAAATAAGTTCAGTGAGCTTCAGGGGAGTTTGCCCCTGTACCAGGTTTCAGAGAATTCTGCCATCTACAATGGGAAGCAGTGATTTATCATTTGAGGAAAGGAGGAGCCAGGGGAGGAAAAAGAGTTTGTGACTAAAATTTCTCAGGGGATGAAAATCAATGTAGAGAAACCACACACCAATGTGCTGCTTCCTGTATTGACAAACTCTATTTGGAATTTTCCTCTTCCCATTACTGAGCTGTAAGGGGGCATTCTGCATGAAGGTCTAGAGTGGTAAAAATGTATTATGATTGGATCCTTGTTCAAAGTCAACAGTAAGATCAAACCAGAAAAACAAACTGACCCTAGACATTGGTGCTAGTATTATACCAGTACATCTTTTAGGCAGGTCACTGCTGTAGGTCTTAGGGATTGTAGCTGGGAGATTTGGTTATTGCCTTTCTCCTCTGGGAGTGTGCAAAGTACCTTCTAGCACCATGACTACTGCTAGTCTCTATGAGTGAAGTTCCTAGTTAGGCACGGTTCTACTTCTCTGTGTTCAATGACATAAGTAAGTGCTGTCTTCAGCAATAGGGCTTCACCATCATGTTGTGGAGGGCAACCAGTAGCCTTGGCAATAGTCTGTGATGTTTGGGGGTTTCCACTGGGCCCCTTTGGCCAACAACTCAATAAGATGTAACTTACTCCTGGCATTGGAGGTTTTACTTGGTGGCCTAAGAGTCTAGTTAGGGCAATCTCTCTCCTATTATTTGGTGACTCCATTTAGATTACTCTCATATATGTATATATTTTAGGAAGCTTCTACAGTAGTAGGTTTCAATATGGTTCTTCAAATGGCCTCTAGTGTTAATTGTCCCTCCCCATGTTCCCTCCTTCACCTTGCACTTTCATTCCTCTCTCCATTTAATTCCCCTCTTCTAGTTTCCCCTTTGACAGACTTTTGTTTATGTTGGGTAACAATTTTTTTAAACAATGTTTATTATTTTTTTATGTGTATGGATGTTTTGGCTACATGTAAATCTGTGCACTGCATTATTGCCTGGTGTCCACAGGTGTCCAAAGAAGGCACTGGATCTCCTAAGACTGGAGTTATAGGCAGTTATGAGATGCCATCTGTATGCTGAGAATTAAACCTGGATCCTCTGAAAGAGCAGCCAGTGCTCTTAACCACAGGATCTTCATTCCAGTCCCTTGGGTAACTGTGATGACTAATCTTGATTGTCAACTTGACTACATATAGAATTAACTAAAACCCAAGTAACTGGGTACAACTGTGAGGGATTTTCTTGATTAGATCATTTTGAGGTGGGAAGATGCACCTGAAATCTGGGCCACACCTTCTGGTGGCAGCCCATATAAAAGGACATAGAAGAGGAAACTGGCTTTTGCCTGCTTGCCCTCATTCTTGCTGGAAACTCATCTATTTTGTTCTTGAGGTATTCCTTTGCTGGTATTAGAACCCAACTCTTCAGGCTTCCAATGTAGACTGAAGACTGAAGACCAGAGGCTCTCTAGGACTTTCCTAAGACTCCAGCACCAGATTGAGACTGCTGAGACATCCTGTCTCATGGACTGAACAACTACTGAATCCTTGGCCTTTCCATCGGGAGATAGTCATTGTTGGACTACGTGGACCACAGCCTTTAAACCACCTTAATAAATCCCCATACACATCACATATAAATGCACACACTCCATTCTATCAGTTTTGTTCCTTTAGAAAACTCTGATTAATACAGATTGTGGTAGTGGGGAGGGTGGTTCTAGAGAAACAGAATTATATGCTAGGGTTATTGAGGCTGCTATTGCACTAGGTTTTTGCTGTGAAAGCTTCTTTCAGAAAACCTACTGCTGTGTCTGCATGGAGAGGCCATTATGATATCCTAAGAAAGCAAGCCAAGTGACAGCCATCATCTCAGCTGACATGGAGCATGGACCAACAGCAAAGCTGGTACCAAGCAGGAGAGAAATGTAAGGGATTTTTGTGGTAAGACAGGGAGGAGGACTATTCATGAAGAGCTGGGTGAAGACTATCCTTAGTGGAGACCTGGCATTGTATAAATGTCAAGCTGAGTTTAGGTATTGGAAGTCCGGGGCAGGATGGGAGCTCTTGTTCAAGAGTTTAGGTATTAAGAGCATCTGAACATATCTACTTTATCTCATGACAAAACCTACTACTATTGATGCAGTATTGATTATCCAACCAATAGGATAGGATTCTTGAAGGATAGTTCTCACTGTGGAGAGCCATTTTCAGTTACACTGGGAGGGTGAGGTAAGACTGCCATATAGAGTGTAGTCATCAACTATACAACTCAACATCTTTGGGTGCACTGTATATCTTGTCAAATCATTCATTACTCAACCCTAAAGATGGAGTGCTAAGACTGAGAACCACTTTGCTTGGATGCTACCACCAGAGTGGCATCTCTCCAAATACCTACCATTAATAAGGGTGGGGCAACTCCATAGGAACATAAATCCCATACAGAAAGGACTGTACCATACTGATGTCCACCAGATTTAAGAAAACAAGCACTGGGTGTGCTCTGTAATGACTCCCTGTGCTGAGCATAGAGATGAAATAAAGCTATGATGTAACAAGTAACAGGATCACTTGATTTTGATTCATATATGTTTTTGAGACAGTGTCTCATTATGTAGCTCTGGCTGACCTAAAACTCAACATATAGACTAGACTGGGCTGGAATTCACAGAGATCTCACTACTTCTGTCTCCTAAGTACTGGGATTAAAGGTATGTGCCACCACGCCTGGTTTCATATTTTTCTTGATTATCCTTTGGTTCTGTTTCCACCTACCATGAAAACATTTCCACATGTCCTTAAATACACAAGAGAAAGATCTTAAGTTTTTTTCCTTAGGAAGCAATCCAAATATTTGAATCATATATATCTGTGGGTTGTGTCTGCTAGATGAACAAAGACATTTTCACATGCTCTGAACTTGAATTACTCTAGAAATGAGGAAGAATATAAAGACACAAGTTTCAACTGAATCCTATCTAAACAACATGCCACCCTAAATAATTTTATTATAATACAATGTAAGAAATAAAAACAATATACAGAAATACAATGCCATCCACTAGCCACCCTGGCTCTGGAGTGAGCAAGGCTGATCATTCTTGATCCTGCCACATCCCCTTACTTTCATGAGTCCCATCTCAAATGAGAGATTGTGTCACAAAACACAGTCACTGACTACATAATAAAAACACCTCTCCTTTTAAATTCTCAAAAGGATGTTATCTCTTTTTCATTTTTAATGCCTGGAAACTTATGACAAATGAAATGATCTCTTATTTACCCCTAGACACACAAGAGTTTGAGACACTGGAAGAAATATCATGAAGATCTGATTATCCAGCAGATGAAACAGATAAACTGAAAATTACTTTTGTTTTCTTAAAAAAACTTTTTTTCCTTTTTAAATGTTAAAGAGAAAGCAGTATGACGTAGTGTGAGTAGAAAAGTTTGTAAGGATAGGACAAGTTTCAGAGAAAAGAGATGTCATGAATGAGATCCTGACCAAGAACAGGAATAAAGTTGTGGGCCTATCTCATGGTAGGAGGAAGCTGGGGGAGGAGGGGCCTGGCAAGTATAAAATTAACAACATGGTCTCAGGGGGATGTAGTGAGAGATTGTGGGAATCCCTGGAAACTTAGGAAATTCTTTGGAGAATATTGTGAGGGTACTGCAGAGGAAGCCAGAGGAGCTACTTAGAACCCAAATAACTAATTCTCAGACCTGATACAAGGACTCACTGTGCCTCCATCTAAAAGTTGGAAATGTATACAGGATAACTGTTAGGATTTTGATCTAGTCATTGCTTCATCTTTGTTTCTGTCCCCTCTACAATTAGTATAATTACAAAACTCTTGGCTCTTCCACACAAGGCTCATTTCTCCCCTGAGGTACACTCTCTGTCACTTTCATACAAAATACACATTCTACATAAACATACAGTAAGGTCCATCTTTGGTTAACCTGCTCTGGGAAATCAGAAAGCTAGTTTGTTCTCACATGCAAGCAGTTGGTCTATAGCAGCTCAAAATCTGTGTTTTCAAAGCGGAATGCATTGTTTTCAACAGCCAACACCTGCGATTCTGCAAACTCACACAAGGGGGCACCCAAAGCTTGCTGTTGTTGTTGGCCTGTATGCCACCTCCATTTTTTTCCCTCAGGCACCTGACTCTGACTTGTGTGCTGGACTCATACACATTCTCCAGGATTCCGCAAGGGGGTGGCTGAGTAGGAAAAATCTGCAGGATGAGTGCTGCACAAGTGGGTGAAAGCTGACTAGGGAAGGAGATGTGAACAAGGAGCTGTGGAGTATCAATGGGCTTAGGAAAAGCTGAATAATAGAAGCTTAACTTGTGATTTAGGGTTGAGAGGGAGGGAAGGGAAAACAGGAGACACACAGAAGCAAGGGAAGACTGGTGCTGGTGTGTGAACAAAACAGCCTTAGATGGCAAAGCCTTCTTAGAATTACAGATGTGTCTCAAATAGTGAAGGGGTCACATCCTGATAAACCCATCATAAGTCGAACATATCACAGGTAGAAGTTATATTTAATACTCATGGTGTGGTCTGGTATAAAAATGTCCCCTACAAAGCCAGCTGTAGTGGCACACACCTTTAATCCCAGCACTCATTCTACTCTGGTCTGGTCTATGCTGTGAGTTCCAGGAAAGCCAGGGCTACACAAAAAGAATCTGTCTCAAAAACCAACCAACCAACCAAACAACAAAACAAACCCACAAAAAAAAAACAAAAATAAAAAAGCCCCATGGGCTCCAAATTTATAGCCTGGTTTCTAGTTAATGGTATTATTGAGAGATAATTAGATCATTAGGATACTATCCTCTCCAATGGATGAATCTGTTCACTAGTCCACAGCAGAATGGATTATTAGGAGGTAGGATCTAGTTAAAGGAAACAATAGCTCATTGGGGGCACAGGCCTTTGGTGGGTATAGCCAAACCCATCCTCTACCTCTCTGCTTCCTGGCTGCCATGAAGTAGGCAGCCTTCTGTGCCACATTCTATTATCACCATGTTTTGCCTCCTTACAGGTTCACAGCAACAGAACCAGCTGACTCTGAACTGAAACCTTTGAAACCATCAGCCAAAATAAATTGTTCTTCCCACTTACCTGAGGTATTTTGTCACCTTAAAAGGCTAATATAACACCTAACCTGCCCAACACCACAGCTTAGCCTGCCCTCCCTCAAAGAAGCATAGAATGCCTACATTAGTCTATGTTTGGAGACAATAATCCAGCACAGAGCATATTTCTTTCTTTTCTTTGAGACAAGGTTTCTTAGCTACTTTTCTATTGCTGTGACAAAACACCAGACCAAGACAACTTATAAAAAGAAGCATTTGGGCCTAAGTGGGGATGCATGGTTCTCCCTGGGAAGGGGAAATAAAGGAGATCTCCTTGGTGGACTGGGGTTGGGTGGGGATGGGAACTTGAGGGATCAGGTTTAGGGGTGGACAGAGGGTGAGGGTACTGAAATAGAAGACTAGAAATGGAGGGGGAGCATTTTGGGGTCAGGTAGAAACCTGATGCTAGGGAAACTCCCACGAATCTACAAACCCCAGCTAAGACTCCTAGCAATAGTGGATACATAGCCTGAACTGGCCTTCTCCTGTGATCAGATTGGTGACTACCCTAATTGTCTTTAGAGAACCTTCATCTAGTAACTGATGGAAGTAGATGCAGAGACCCACAGCCAAATATTAGGCTGAGCTCAAGGAATCCTGAGGAAGAGGGGGAGGAAGAACTGTATGAGCCAGAGGGGTCAAGGACATCTCAAGAAAACCCACAGAATCAACTAACCTGGGATCACAAAGACTGAACCAACAACAACCAGGGAGCCAGCATGGGACTGACCTAGGCCCTCTACATATATGTGACAGTTGCGTAGCTTGGACTCCTAACAATGGGAGCAGGGACTGTCCTCAGTGCTTTGGATGGCTCTTGGGATCCTATTCCTCATACTGGATTTCCTTGCCCAGCCTTACTACAAGGGGAGGTCTTAGTCTTACTGCAACTTGATATGCAATGCTTTGTTGATACCCATGGGAGGTCTGTCATTTTCTGAACAAAAAACAGAGGAGTGAATTGAGGTGGAGGTGGAAGGGAAGTGGAGGGAGGAAATGGAAGGAGAGGAGGGAGGAGAAACTGTGGTCAGGCTGTAAAATAAATAAATAAAATTAAATCATAAAAGGAAGTGTTTAATCCGAAGCTTAAATTTTCAGAGGGTTAGAGTCTATGACCATCTTGGTGGGGGGGGGCATGGCAGCAGGCAGGTAGACATGGCACTGGAGCAGTAGCTAAGAGCTTACATCCCAACCCACAAATAGGAAGCAGAGACAGAGGTCACTAAGAATGGCAAGTTTGGGCTTTTGAAACCTCAAAGTCCTTCTCCAGGGATACACCTCCTTCAATGAGGCCACACTCTCTGATCCTTCTGAAAAAGTTTTATCAGCTGTGGACTAAGCATTCAAACATGAGCTTATGAGGACCATTCTCATTCAAACCACCACACAAGGTCTCACTATGTATCCTTTGTTGGCCTGGAACTTGCTATGTAGATCAGGCTGAGCTGGAACTCACAGAGATCCCTTAGACTCTGCCTTCTGGGATTAAAGGTGTGTGCCACTATGTCTAGCATAATGAAACTCAATCCTTTCAAAATAATCTAATTTTTAGGTCAGGGAGTGAGCCCTGGTCTCAGTACCAGAGTGAGAATACTAATGAAATCAGATGCAGTAACGGAAGAGTTTGGTACAGATTCTGTATCCTTATTGTCCTGAAGCCTAGGTCTGCCATCATTAGTTTCTCTAGCCAACTCTTCTGACCAATGGGAAGGTGGAATTCACTCATCTACAAAGTCCCCTTCAATGCTAAAGTTATACGTTGATTAAAAAATTACCCCCAAGCCAGGCGTAGTGGCACATGTCTTTAATCTCAGCACTCAGGAGGCAGAGGTAGGCAGATCTCTTAGCTTGAGGCCAGCCTGGTAAACAGTGAGTTCCAGGACAGCCAGAGCTACAGAGTGAGAGACTGTTTTTTTGAAAAAAAAAAACAACAAAAATTACTTCCAAATCTTACTCAAACCCAAGGGATATTAATATATGGTGGTGACTGAGTGATAACACAAAGAGGGTCATCTACTGAAAAGATTTATCCACACTCCACCTTGCAGACCCTAAACCCTCATAAAAAAACCAAACCAAACCAAACCAAACCAAACCAAACCAAACCAAAAAAACACCCCCTAAAAATAAAAACAAGAACAGAACAAAACAAAATAAGCCTACCTCATCACATATAGGGCAGGGACCAGAGAGAGGGAGCTGGAACTTCATTTTACAAAGATAGTTGTAAGGGCAGTAATGCAATGCAGACAGTACACAATGGACAAGAAATAAGGAGTTCATGGCTGGGGCCCCATGGTAAAGTTTTGGAAAATATTTTTGAGACAGGTCTGACCTTATAACTAATGGATACATAACCATCTTTGTGATGATAAGGGTGCTACATTTTCTTTTGTGTTGTTTCTGTAAGTACTAACATTTCTGTAATATTCAGAGTTATAAGGAAGTCATTTCTGTTTCCTCCACTGGTGTTTCCTATGTTATAAAGGTTTCTCTTTTCAGGGGCAGGGATGGGGTAAGGTGGTGGAAGAGGAAGGGTGCTGATAAAAGTAAGACTAGAAAGAGAGAAAGACTGATCATATAGAAAATATGTCAAATAAGCCAAAGAGAATACACACATGCTCACATGCATGTGCACACAGACACATAGACACATGCTCCCATCGAATTACAGTCAAGAAACGAGGGACAGCAATCCTATCCTTGTTAGAGGATCACTTACTGTTGACCCACTTCTATTTAATCTCTCAAGAGGATTACATTTTCTTCCCAAGATATAATTCTTACCATACATAAACTTGTTTTATGCCCAGTATATAAAAAAGTACAAAAATATGCTGAGAGATTTTATTCTTCAGCATAAATCATGGAATATGGTTACAACAGTTTTCGATTTCAATATGGGCATGTAAAAAAAATCCTCACAGCTCAGTCCTCAACTCCTACCCAAGTTCTCTTGCTTGAAATGAAATGCAAGGAGAGGATTTATGGGGGTACAGACTGGTTCCAGGTGACCTGCCCTGCTATAACATGGCATGCAGTGAAACATGGACTTGCCTTGGATAGCAGCCAAAAGAAATTCCACAAGGATCTTGCTAAAATAGGATTACACTTAAAGTGTCTAGCTTTGATTCACATGAGTCCTGATGATGGAGACCCAACACCCCAGCCAATACTCTTAACATCTGCTAAACATGGTAACATCCAGCAGGGGGAAAAGCATCACTTATGCTATAAATTAAGGGAGAAACTTCTTTCCAGGACAGTAATGGGCTTGGGATGAGGAGACTGCACACAGGGGCCTCTTTGAGTTGGTAGGTGGGAGGGGGAAATATTACTTTCCTAGGAGCACTGACCAAGAAGTTAGCATAGGCAAAGTGAGCATAATCTTCAGCTCCTACTTGTCAGTGTAGAGGTGGCAGATGAGACAGTCTCATCCTTCGCACTAGAGTGTTCCCCCAATAGTTTCAAATCCTTGAAAGCTTGGCAAATAACTGGATATTGGGAAATAGTGTTATGAATGTACAACTGGAGATTGGCACACACACACACACACACACACAAATAATTAACATGAGGCCTGGCTCAGCAGATAAAGAGATAAAGATATTTGTTACCAAGCTGATGATCTTTACTCAGTTCTGGTCTGGAGACATACATTGTAAAGACAGAGCACTAACTCCCACAAGTTGTTCTCTGTCCTTCACCTGTATGCTGTGGCATGTGCAACTCTCAATAAAGAAATAAATATGAAAATGATAAAACAAAAGTTTATTAAAAAGTTAAGATGATTTTGGTATAATAGAAAAGGCAACTTGGAAAATAAAAGGAATAACTCAGGGCTGGAGAGATGGCTCAGAGGTTAAGAGCACTGGCTATTCTTCCAAAGGTCCTGAGTTCAATTCCCAGCAACCACATGGTGGCTCACAACCATCTGTAATGAGATCTGGTGCCCTCTTCTGGCCTGCAGGCATACATGCAGGCAGAACACTGTATACATGATAAATAAATAAATCTTTTTTTTTTAAAAAAGGAATAACTCGCAATATTATGGGACCAATAAAACAATCTCACATTGGGTAACTTCCTCAAGTCACTTTCCTGTATCTGCATTAAGTTTCATGTGTAATTATGAAGAATCATTGTTATAACTGAGTATAAAAATGCCTCCATGGGTCAGGATTTTGAATGCTGGGTTCTCAACTGATGGTGCTTGAATGAGATTGATCCCCCCCTCTTCCCCTAAGAATACTTGATCTCCAGTTGGTTGAACTGTTTGGAAAGATTAGGAGGTGTGGCCTTGTTGGTGGCACACTTTGAGGTTTTAAAAGACTAGTGCCATTCCCAGTGTTCACTCTGCCTTGTGCTTACAGATCAAGATGTGAGCTTTAGCTACTGCTCTAGCTGTCTTTCACTATGTCTTCCTTCTACCATCATAATCTCTAACCATCTGGAACCATAAGCCCAACTAAACTCTTTATTTTATGAAAGGTTGCCTTGGCCATGGTATATTATCACAGCAACAGAAAAGTAACAAAGACAGAAGTTGGATTGGGCTATTGATGTGAAAAGCCTGACCATGGTGTTTTTGGAGGAATGTGGACGACTTTCAGACTTTGGACTAGAAAAACAGTTGGATGCTATAACCAGAACTTAATAGGGACATCTTAAGAGGGGCTTGGAAAGCAGTACTGCCGAAAATTATTTGGACTATGGAGGCTCAGCTCAAGAGGGGAGCAATATTAGCACCTGGGCTAGAGACTATTCTCATATTTTGATAAAGAATGTGGTTGCCTTCAGCTCTTGTCCCAAGATTTAGACTGAGGCTGAATTGAAAAGCAATGGACTGATTTCTTTGGTGGAGCAGATTACAAGACAACTTAACATTGACTCTGTCATGTGGTCCTTAGTAATCATTCCTATGGAGGTCTACAATGAAAAAGAGCAAGCAGTGTTATAGAATATTATTTTAAGATGTGTTACATTTGTTTATGCTGTATAACATTTGTTTAATGATGCAAAGATATGTTGCATTGTTTTATGTTGCATTTGTTTAAATCTGTGAAGCTGTGTTTGTTACTTTGCTTGTCTAAAACACCATATTGGTCTAATAAAGAGCTGAATGGCCAATAGGAGGAGAAAGGATAGGCAGTGCTGGCAGACAGAGAGAATAAATAGGAGGAGAAAAAGAGATCAAGGATCAAGGAATGAGAAAAGGAGGAGAGGAGAGTTCCAGGGGCCAGTCACACAGCCACACAGCCACACAGCCAGACATGGAATAAGAAGGAAAGGAAAGATATAGAGAAAGGTAAAAAGCCAGAGGCAAAAGGTAGATGAGGTAATTTAAAGTTAGGAAAAGCTGGCAATTAACAAGTCAAGCTTAGGCCGGTCATTTATAAGAAAGAATAAGCCTCTGTGTATGATTTATTTTGGAGCTGGGTGGCAGGCCCCCACAAAGAGCAAAGAGTAAAAACAACCAACAACAAAGTAGGGCAAAAAGAATTACAAAATGTACAGTGTGGGGAAAAAAAATGGCAGGAAATTTAATGTGGGAGCCAAAAGGCTTGTGATGAAAAGAGATAAGGAGATTAAGAGGCTTGATGCAAAATGGAATAAAGGAATAGGTGACCTCAGGACAAGACCCCACTTAGCTAAACTTTCAACTTGTAAAAGGAAAAGGCCCAAAGAATTCCCTGTTTCTAAAAAAAACAAATCAAAGCTTCTGCAAATGTGATTCAAGGAGGCCAGTCTCCATTCCAAGCAGGCAGCCAAATTTGGCAATGTTGTTCACATGGTTCTGACTTTCTAGTCACAAAGGATACATGAGTTAAAGGGGTTGTGAAATCTTCCTCTGTGGTTAAGGAGAACCATTGAAGCAAGCCAGTGTGTGGCAGAGGTGTCCCTGCATGGAGGTCCTGAGAAGCTATTGCATGAGGCAGTGAAAGTGAAGTCTAGATTGTGTTGGAGACCCCAAGATGTTTGACATGCAAGGCCATGGGATATCTGCCAAGGGGAGGTGTACACGGGGAATGGAACCAGCCCAGGAGACAGATTTATCTTGTAGGCAGCAAAGCTAGAAGGGTAGAGTCATCTAAGCCCTCTGACATCAGACATGGAGCTATAGGATTTAAAGTTTTCCCTCCTGGGTTTTGGTCTTGCTTTGATCCAGTATTCTCACATTATATCCCTTTTCTTTCCTTTTGGAATGGTAATGTATATTTTGTGCCATTGTATATTGGAAATATGTAACTTGCGCTTTGATTTTACAATTAAGAGATTGCCTTGAGTTTCAAAAGAGACTTGGATATTGAATCTGATTTTTTTTTCACCTCTCTGGTAACTTTTTCTCTGGTTCATTTAAACTATATGTTGTACAGGGGGATTTCAATTTTTGACTAGAGTAAGAAGACAGATGGTATATATTTACAGTTCTTTGTATAACTGGGTGATATTCATGTTGAAAATAAAATAAGAAAGGGAAAAGGTGAATTTGTTTGTAATGACAACAAAACCTCCCAGGGTTCCAGCAATTACAGACTATCAATATTTGATCTGTGTTTGTGTCTAAGAGACTTATCGAAGGCCAGATGGCCCCAAACTCTGCAGTAAAGAAAGTCAATTTGTGTTTATAGTGGAAAGTTTTTCCTTCTACTATATAATTCTTTTGACATGGGACATAGAGCTACAGGATTTGGAGATTGCCCTGCTGGGTTTCCATCTTGCTTTGGTCTAGTATTTCCTCAGTATGCCCACCTTCCTCCCTTTTGGAATGGTAATGTATTTTCTGTGCCATTGCATATTGGAAGTATGTAATTCACATTTTGAGTTTGCAAGTGGTTACAGTTAAGAGATTGCCTTGAGTCCCAGTAGAGACTTTGGATTTAAAATGGTGTTGGGACTATGGAAGACTATAGGGACTTTTGAAATTTTTCTAAATGCATTTTGTATTATGACATGGCCACAAGCCTATTGAGGACAGGAAATAGAATGTGGTGATTTGAATGAGAATGGCCCCCATAGTTCATATGAGAATGGACCTCATGGCTCTTAAGTTTGAATATTTAGTCTCCTGTTGGTGGAACTGTTTGGGAAGGACTAGGATGTAAGACCTTGTTGGAGGAGGTATCATGGTATTTTCTTACAGCAACAGAAAAGTAACTAAGATTCCTCTGAAACCATGAGGCAAAATAATACTACCCCCCATTTTTTTTGTCAGGTGATTTTTGTCAGGTACAAAACAGGGAGAAAAGTCTCTAACTCAATCTTCATGGTCCTAGGATACTTTATACTAAGGACTCCTAATTTTTTTTAAACTTAACACAGAATAAGCATTTTTCTTCAATGCTGTCTGTTTTTCACAGTCAACATTTTTGTTAATAATTTTCATTGAGTAGACTGATTATCCTTTATTCACTGGACTTAGATTTCACAAGTGTACCAATAGCTTCCACCTTAGCACTTTCCAACATTTCAGCTGGTGGCAATGTGCTGTAACTTAGATCCCAGCATCTCTGCCACTCATCATGTTCCCTTTGCCAAGATGGCACCTTCTCTCTAAACATGCTAGGTTTTGCTGTGCCCCAAGCCATTTACTTGGACTCTTGATTTTCCTTCCTACATGTTTCTTCTTCCCTCGCATGGAAAATTCCAGCTTAAAACCTACCTCAAATACCTCCTCTTCTGTGAGCTATTTCCTAGGTTCTAGACTCTCCTGGTCATTTATCAGACTCTTTAATAGACTACTCCAAATACTGAAAACTCCTTGGGTAGCAAGTAGAAAAATAAAGGTTCCTAACACCCCAGCATTGAAGGAAGGGCCATCATTCAACAGACAACTTATCAAGAGCCATTTGTGGAAAAGAAAACTGTGACAAGTGGTACATTGAAGGACATTAAGAACAACCTTCTCCCTAGGCACAATAGTATATGCCTATGATCCTAGCACTTGGGGATAGATAAAAGATAAGAGTTCAAGGCCAGCCTAGTCTATACAGCAAGATCCTGTCACAGAACCAATCCCTCCCCCACAAAACAAACAAAGAAACAAACAAAGAAACAAACAAACAAAAAACAGGCATGCTGATACATGTCTTAGTTGGGGCTACTAAAAAAACAGGCATGTTGATACATGTCTTAGTTAGGGCTACTATTGCTATGATGAAACACCATGACAAAGGAAAGCATTCAGTTGGCTTACACTTCCACATCACTGTTCATCATTGAAGGAAGTCAGGACAGGAACTCAAGCAGGGCAGGAACCTGGAGGCAGGAGTTGATGAAAAGGCTATGGAGGGGCACTTTTGACTGGCTTGCTCTTCATGGCTGGCTCAGTCTGCTCTCTTATAGAATCCAGGACCACCAGCCCAGGGATGACACCATGCACAATGGGCTGCACCCTCCCCCATCAATCCCTAATTAAGAAAATGCCTTACAGCCAGATCTTATGGAGGCATTTTCTCAACTGAGATAACTTTTCTCAATTTCTTCAGTATCTCAATTTCAGGTAGCTCTAGTTTGTGTCAAGTTGACATAAAACTAGCCAGCAGAGTATAGATCTACAATCTCAGAATGCTAAAGTTCTAGTTAAGAGGGTCATGGGTTTCAAACCCAAACAGCTGCATAACAAGACACTGTTAAGTACACCATCCTATAACAGAGAAATCCACTGCATTAGCCATATTTTAGATAGTACTAAAAACAATTTTAAGCAGCTGTTTTAGTTAGGGTTATTATTGTGGTAATGAAACAACATTACTAAAGGCAACTTAGAGCCAGGCGTGGTGGCTCATGCCTTTAATACCAACACTTGGGAGGCAGAGGAATGTGGATCTCTGTGCATTCGAGACTAGCCTGGTCTACAAAGTGAGTTCTAGGACAGCCAGAGCTACACAGAGAAACCCTGTCTCAAAAAACAAAAACAAAAACAAAAACAAAAAACCAGGGAAAAAAACAGGCAACATGGGGAAGAAAGGGATTTCATTCACAGTTCCATGCAACATTTTATCAGAGGCAGAGTAAGAACCTGGAGGCAGGAGCTTATGCAAAGGTCATGGAGAAATGCTGCTTACTGGCTTGTTCCTTATGGCTTACTCAGCCCGCTTTTTTATATAACCAAAACTACTAGCCCAGGGGTAATCCCACCCACAGTGGGCTGGGCCCTCCCACATTAATCATTAATTAAGAAAATGCCTACAGGCTTGCCTGTAGTCTGATCTTATGGAGGCATTTTCTCAATTGAAGTTCCCTCCTTTCCAATGACTCAAGCTTGTGTCAGCTGACATAAAACTATCCAGCAGGCAGCCCACTGACAAACATTTGAAACCTTGATTTTTATTTTAATGTATGTCATGCAAACTCACCAGAAACAGAGACTACAGAGGGATGTTGATGATTAGCTTGTTCTTTATATAGCTTGCTTTTTCATACAACTCAGGACCATCTATCTGTCCAGGACAGGCACTGGCCACAGTGGGCTGGGCCTTCTACATTAATCGTTAACCAATAAAATACCCCCATCTGCTTGTCTATATCCCAATTCTATGGAGGCATTTTCTCAATTGAGGTTCCTTCTTTCTAGACATTCCTATCTTGTGTCCAGTTGACAAAAAACAAACCAGAACAGTAGTCTTGGGCAAGTGTTGGTCAAGTATAACCTACAGGACAATTCACCTCTCTGTTATTTTTTTAAAGATTTATTTATTTTTATGTGCATTGGTGTTTTGTCTGCATGAATGTCTGTGTGAGGGTGTCAGATGGCCTGGAACTGGAGTTATAGATAGTTTTGAGCTGCCATGTAGGGGCTGGGATTTGAACCAGGGTCCTCTGGAAGAGCAGCCAGTGCTCTTAAGCCCTGAGCCATCTCTCTAGTCCCCTTGCTTATTTTTATAAAATAAAGTTTTATTGGGATACCTCTGCTCTCATGCATTTATGTATTTTCTTTTATTGAAAATAGATTTTTTCTTTTACAATATATCCTGATTATAGTTTCCCCTCTCTTTACCTTTCCAAGGTCCTCTCCACCTTCTAGATCCCTTCCTTAGAAAAGATCAGGCTTTTTCTGGAGACAGGTTTCTCTGTATGCCCTGACTATCCTGGTACTTGCTTTGTAGATGAGGCTGACCTCGAACTCACAGAGATTCACCTGGTTTCTAAGATATAACAACCAAACATAACAAAATGAAATATAAGATGAAGCAAAAACTATTGTATTGAAGTTGCACATGGCAACCCAACAGGAGGTAAAGAGTCCCAAGAGTAGGCGAGAGAGTCTGAGACCCTCTTCTTCTTCTTCTTCTTCTTCTTCTTCTTCTTCTTCTTCTTCTTCTTCTTCTTCTTCTTCTTCTTCTTCTTCTTCTTCTTCTTCTTCAGTTTCCCTGTGTTGTTTTAGTGCCTGTCCTGGCTCTCCCTCTGTAGACCAGGCTGGCCTTGAACTCAGAGATCTGCCTGGCTCTGCCTCCTGAGTCCTGGGATTAAAGGCGTGTGCCACCACCGCCTGGCCTACTTGTTCTTATAATCAGAAGTCCCATAAAAATACTATGCTAATAGCTATAATATATAAACAGAGGACCCAGTATAGATCCATGTAGGCTTTCTGTTTCAGTCTCTGTGAGCTCATATATACCTTGTTTATTTGATTCAGAGGACTTTGTTCTTCTGGTGTCCTTCCATCCCCTATGACTCTTACAATCTTTCTGCCTCCTCTTGCACAGGATTTCTAGACCTCTGAGTGGAGGGATTTGATAGAGTCCTCCAATTTAAACCCTATCTCCACATAATGTCTGGCTGTGAGTCTCTGCAACTCCCATCTGCTGCCAAAAGAAACCTCTCTGATGATGACTGGATAAGCCACTGATCTATGAGTTTAGCAGAATATCATTAGGGATCATTTTATCGATTTTTTTTTTAGACCAGTCTTGTTTGGTTTTACTCTAGGTTTCTGGGCTACCTAGTCTCTGGTTCTTGGTTATCCAAGCAGTTTTGTTTTTTTGTTTTTTTTGTTTTTTGTTTTGTTTTGTTGGTTTTTCGAGACAGGGTTTCTCTGTGTAGCTTTGTGCCTTTCCTGGGACTCACTTGGTAGTCCAGGCTATCCAAGCAGTTTTGAGTATGAGTTCCTTCTCATGGAATGGGCCTTGAGTCAAATCAGACATTGGTTGTCTGCTCCCACAGCTGTGCCACTATTGTCCTATTTTGCAGGCAGGAAAGATTGTAGGTCAAAGGTTTTGTGTCTAGGTTGGTTGGTCACATTTCTCTTTCAGTAGTTGTCAGACTACCTTCCCAAACAAAGATACTAGAACTTAGGGGTGAAGGCTCCATGTAGACACCAGCTTGATTTCATGTTCAATGAGTTGTGTGGCTGTTGTCCCTGGCAAAGCAGTCATGCTGTCAGTTTGTGGAGAGCAATCCTTTGTCTTAGCATAAGCCTGGGTTGTTTGAGGATTTCCATGGGACCCTCACCTTGGCCAACAATTCAGTTGAATACAACTCAGTTCTGACACTGGAAGCCTTTCCTGGCTACAAGAGATGACCAGTTGAGACTCTGTATCCCCCATTACCAAGAATCCTCATTAGGATCACCTTCATAGATTCCAGGAAGTTTCCACTGTACTAGGTTTCAACATCATCGCCAAATGCCTCTCAATTCCAGCTGTCTCTCTCCACACTCTCTCCCTCCATCCCATCTCCCCATCACACCTGGTCCCTCCCACTCCCATCTCCATCCTTTACCAGTCTACCAGTATAATATATTCTATTTCCACTTCCCAGGGAGAGCCATGAATTCCCCCTAGAGCCCTCCTCTTTACCTAACCTTTCTGAGTCTACAGATTGTAGCTTGGTTATCACTTAATTAACAACTAATATCCACTTATAAGTGAATATATACCATGTTTGTCTTTCTGGGTCTGTATTACCTCACTCAGAATTATTTTTTTCTAATTTCATCCATTAGCCTACAAATTTCATGATGTCATTTTTTTAAAATAGGTGAGTAATACTCTGTCTTAGTTAGGGTTTTTATTGCTGTGAAGAGACACCATGACCATGGCAACTCTTATAAAGAAAACATTTAATTGAGGTGGCTTGCTTACAGTTTCAGAGGTTTCATCCATTATCATTATAGCAGGTAGCATGGTGGCATGCAGGTAGACATGGTGCTGGAGGAATAGATGAGAGTCCTTCATCTTGCAGGCAATGAGAAGCCAACTGAGACACTGTGTGATGTCTTAAGCATAAGAAACCTCAAAGCTTGCCCCCACAGTGACATACTTCCTCTAACAAGGCCATACCCACTCCAACAAAGCCACAGCTCCCAATAGTGCCACTCCCTATGAGATGATGGGGGCCAATTACATTTTGACTACCACATAATCCATTGTGCACATGTATATTTTCTTTATCCATTCTTTGGTTGAGGGAAATCTAGGTTGTTTTCCAGTTTCTGTCTGTTATGAATACAGCAGCACTAAATATGGTTGAGAAAGTGTCCCCATGGTAGGATGAAGTGACTTTGTGTATAGGCCCAAGAGTATTATGCCTAGATTTTGAGGTAGATCAATTCCCAACTTCCTAAGCAATGGCCATATTGATTTCCATAGTGATTGTACAAATTTTCACTCCAACCAGCAGTGGATGAGTGTTTCCCTTACACCACATCCTTGCCAGCATGAGCTGTCACTTGTGTTATTGAGCTTAGCTATTCTGACAGGTGTGACATGGAATCTCAAAGTCGTTTTGATTTGAATTTTCCTGATGGCTAAGGATGTTAAACATTTCTTTAAGTGTTTCTCAGCCATTTGAGTTTTCTCTATTGAAAATTCTCTGTTTAGATTTGTACCCCATTTTTAAATTGGATTATTTGGGTTTTTGATATTTAGTTTCTTGAGTTCTTTATATGTTTTTTATATTAGTACTCTGTCAGGTGTACAGTTGGCCAAAATCTTTTTCATTCTGTAGTCTGCTCATTTCCCCAATTTGTGGTGTCCTTTGCTGTACAGAAGTTTCTCAGTTTCTTGAAGTCCCATTTATTAGTTGTTGATCTTAGTGTCTGCATTATTGGTGTTCTGTTCAGGAAGTCATCTACTGTGTGAATGCATTCAAAGCTATTCCCTACTTTTTTTTCTCTCAGGTTCAGCATATCTGGTTTTATGTTGAGATATTTGATCTACTTGGACTTGAGTTTTGTGCAGGATGATAAATATAAATATGGATCTATTTGCATTCTTCTACATGAGACATCCAGTTTGACCAGTATCATTTGTTTCTGTCTTTTTTCCAGTGTGTTTTTCTGGCTTCTTTATCAAAAATCATATTTCCACGTGTGTTTGGATTTATGCCTGAGTCTTTATAATTTGATTTTATCGATTAATGTGTCTGTTATTTATGTCCAAACCATGCAGTTTTTATTACTATAGCTCTGTAGTACAACTTGAAATCAGGGATAGTGATACCTCCAGCAGTCCTTATAATGTTCAGAATTGTTTTAGTTATTCTGGGTTTTTTAGTTTTTCCATATGAAGTTGAAAATTGTCCTTTCAAGGCCTGTAAAGAATTGTGTTGGAAATTGTTAAGTAAATGATACTAATGCTACAACCCACAGACCAGAAAGGCTAAGTAACAAGGAAGGCTCTAAGGGGGATGCATGGATCTCCCTAGGAAGGGGAAATAGAATAGATTTTGTGGGTAGACAGGGGATGGGTGGGAATGGAAACAGGATGGATCAGGTGACAGGGAGAGTGGACTAGAATTGGAGGGCATTTCAGGGGCACAATGTGGAAATCTAGTGCAATAGAAAGTCCCAGAATTCTACAAGGCTGATGATCCTCATGATGACTCCTAGTAATGGAGGCCACAGAGCCTGAACTGGCCATTTTCTATAACTAGGCAACTTCCAATGGTGGGACTGGGACACCAAACCAGCCACAAAACCTTTGGCCAACAATCTATCCTGTCTACAATATATACAGGGGCAATGGAAGTGCAGAATTTGTGGGAGTGGTCAACCAATGACTGGTCTAATTTGAAGCCCATGCCTCAAAAAGGAGCCTGACACAGCCTAGATGACCAGGAACTGGAGGCTGGATAGCCCAGAGACCTAGAATAGAAAAATAAAATCAATAAAATGACTCCTAATGATATTCTGATGAACTCATAGATTGGTGCCTAGTCCAATCATCAGAGAGGCTTCCTCTAACAGCTGATGGGAACAGATGACCCACATATGCAGAGACTCATAGCCAAACATTAGGTGAAGAGAGAATACAAAATGGAGATCTCCACCAGGTCCCTTTCCTCAGAGCTTGGGGAACCCCGCAGAAGAGGGAGAGGAAGAATTGTAGGAGCCAGAGGGGTCAAGGACACCAGGAGAACATGGCCCACAGAATCAGCTAAGCAGGGCTCTTAGAGGCTCACAGAGACTGAAGTGGCAACCACAGAACCTGCATGGGTCTGCGTTAGATTCTCTGCAAATATGTTATGGTTATTAGATTGGTGTTTTTGTGGGACTCCTAATAGTAGGAGCAGGGGTGTCTCTGACTCTTTCACCTGCTCTTTGGATTCTTTTCCTCCCACTGGGTTGCCTTGTCCAGGCCTGATAAGAGGGTTTGGGCCTATTCTTATTATAATTTAATATGCCATGTTTGGTTGATATCACTGGGAGGCCTGCTCTTTCCTGATGGGAAATGGAAGAGGAGGGAATCTGTGGGAGAGGAGAGGTGAGGGTGGGCACTGGGAGGAATGGAGAGAAGGGAAACTGTTGTTGGGATCTATTGTATGAGAGAATAAAAAATTTGTGTTGGGGATTACATTTTGATGGGGATTGTATTGATGGGGATGTAGATTGCTTAGATGGCCATTTTTAATATGTTAATCCTACTGATCCTTGAACATGGGAAATTTTTCCATCTTCTGATGTCTTCTTAAATTTCTTTTTTCAAAGTCTTGAAGTTTTTTTTTTCATGCAAGTCTTTTACTTTCTTGGTTAGCATTACCTCAAGATGTTTTATATTATTTGAGGCTTTTGTGAAAGGTGTTGTTTCCCTGATTTCTTTCTCAGTCCATTCGTCATTTGTATATAGAAGGGCTACTGATATTTTTTAGCTGATCTTGCTTGTATCCAGTCATTTTGCTAAAAGTGTTTATCAGCTGTAGGTGTTTCCTGGTGGATTATTCAGATTCATTAATGTATACTATCATTTCACTTGCAAATTATGATACTTTGACTTCTTTCTTTCTAATCTGCATCCCCTTGATCTCCTTAGTTGTGTTATTGCTCCAGCTAAAACTTCAATCACTATATTGAATAGATAAGGAGAGAGTGGACAACCTTGTCTTGTTCCTGATTTTAGTGGAATTGCTTTGAGTTTCCATTTAATTTGATGTTGGCAATAGGCTTGCTGTAAAGTGCCTGTATTATGCTTAGGTATGTCCCTTGTATCCTTAATATCTCCAGGACTTTTATCATGAAGAGATGCTGGATTTTGTCAAAAGCCTTTTCTGCATCTAATGAGATGATCATGTGTTTTTTCTTTCAGTTTGTTTATATATAAATGTTTATACATTTAGTGATTTTTGTATATTAACCCATCCATGAATCTTTGGGATGAAGCTTACTTTGACGTGTTCTTGGTTTCAGTTTGCAGGTTTTTTACTGAGTATTTTTACATCTGTGTTCATAAGGGGAATTCATCTATAATTCACTTCCTTTGTTGGTTCTTTATGTGGTTTGGGTATGAGGGTAACTGTGGCTTCATAGACTCAGTTTGGCAATTTTCCTTCTGTTTCTATTTTGTGGAATAATTTGAGGAGGAGTATTGGCATCAGCTCTTCTTTGAAAGTCTTGTAGAATTCAGAGCTAAAACCATCTGGCCCTGCTTATTTATTTATTTATTTATTTATTTATTTATTTATTTATTTATTTATGGTTGGGGGACTTTTAATGACTGTTTCTATTTCACTGCAGATTATAGGTCTGTTTAAATTGCTTATCTGATTTTGATTTAACTTTGGTAAGTGGTACCTACCAAGAAAATTATCCATTTCTTTTAGATTTTCTAATTTTGTGGAGTACAGATTTAAAAAATATGTCCTTATGATTCTCTAGATTTCTTCAATGTCTGTTATGTACCTTTTTCAATTCTGATTTTGTTAATTTGGATATTTTCTCTTCACCTTTTAGTTAGTTTGGATAAGGTTTGTCTATCTTGTTGATTTTCTCAAAGAATCAAGTCTTTGTTTCATTCTTTGTATTGCCTCTTTGTTTCTATTTTATTGATTTCAGTTCTCAGTTTATTTCTTGCAGTTTACTCCTCTGGGTGTTAAACTTACTGTGTCTCAATGTGTGGTCAATTTTGGAGAAACTTCCATGAGGTGCTGAGAAGAATGTATATTCTTTTGTTTCCATGAAATGTTCTGTAAATATCTGTTAGGTCTATATGATTTATAACATGTTAGCTTCTGAAATACTCTGTTTAGATTTTGTCTGGATGACATGTCCATTGTTGAGAGTGGGGTAGTGAAGTCTCCCACTATCAGTGTGTGAGGGTCAATATGTGATTTAAGATGTAGTAGTGTTTGTTTTATAAGCTTGTGTACCCTTGTGTTGGGACATTGTAGAAAAAAGTTTCTCTCCCACCTGCCTTTTCCCAAATACCCAGCAGCCGCTTCCCAAATAATTGACTCAGAGGCTAATATTATTTATAAATGCTCAGCCAGTAGCTCAAGCTTATTACTAACTAGCTCTTATACTTAAGTTAACCCATAATTCTTACCTATGTTTAGCCACATGACTTGGTACTGTTTCTCAGTCCAACATTCTCATCTTGCTTCCTTTGCATCTGGCTGGCAACTCCTGAATCTGCCCTTCCTCTTCCCAGAATTCTCCTAGTCTGTTCACCCCGCCTATACTTCCTGCCTGGCTACTGGCTAATTAGCATTTTTTAAACCAATTGAGTGACAAATCTTTACAGTGTACAAGAGCATTATTCCACAGCAGGGCATAGATATTAAGAAGGAACATCACTGTTCTATTTTTCTTAGAAAAATAAATGTCAGTACACCAGATAAGGTATTCACAAGTCAAATTCAGGTGGGTGAAACTCCTGGCTGGTAGGTCTCAGATGGTTTAAGAAAGCAGGCTGAGGCCATACCCCCACACTGCATGGACTGAGAACAGGTAAGGCTCCATCTCCAAACTGGGAAGACCAGTTCTCTAGACCTTAGGCCCCAGGGGCACATTCCGTGGCCCTTCCTCCCAGCCAGTGCAGCCCCAAAGACTGGGTAGCAGATTCTTCCTCCACCCCTCTCACCAATCCAACCATCCTCTGCAGCACCAGTGACCACCAGATCCATAAGCCCACCCTGAACCGATTAGGAACAGGTAAGGCCCTAATCTCTGGACTGGGCAGACCAGGACTCTAGACCCTAGGCGCTGGGGGTACATCTCATGCCTCTCCCCTCAGCCAGTGGAGCCCCAGGGACTGGGCAGCTGCCTCCTCCCCACCCCCCTTGCCAAGCCAACCATCCCCTACAGTACCAGTGACCATCAGAGCCATATGTGCACCCTGCACTGATTGGGAACAGTGACCACCAGAGCTATAAGCCCCTCCTGGACCAGTTAGGAAGAACAACAACCACAGGAGCCAGAGGTCTCACCTGGACCAATTGGAAGAAGAATGACCTAGAGCCCCACCTGTTCAGATTAAAGGAAGAAATGGGTAGATGGGAGTGTAAGAACAGATTAAACAACATAAAGAGCAATACGGTACCACCAGAACCTAGTGATCCTACAACAGCAAGACCTGAATATCCCAAAGGAGATGACCCAGAAGAAAATGACCTTAAAAACAACTTATGAAGATGACAGAAGACCTAAAAGAGGAAATGAAAAATTCCCTTAAAGAAATGGAGGAAAAGACAAACAAAAAATTTGAGGAAATCAAGAAATCTCTTAAAGAAAGTCGAGAAACCCAAGAAAAAAACATCAAAGAGATGAAAGAAACAGTTCAAGACATGAAAATTGAAATGGAAGCAATAAAGAAAACACAAACTGAAGGAATTAAGAAAAAAGAAAAATCCGAGCAAACAAACAGTAACTACAGAGGCAAGCATACCAACAGAATATGAGAAATGGAAGAGAGAACCTCAGGCGTTGAGGATTCTATAGAGGAAATAGATTCATGGTCAAAGAAAATGATAAACCCATCAAATTTTTAACACAAAACATGCAAGAAATCTGGGATACCATAAAAAGACCAAACCTAAGAATAATAGGGATAGAAGGAGAAGAACCCCAGCTCAAAGGCACAGAAAATGTATTTGACAAAATTATAGAAGAAAACTTTCCCAACCTAAAGAAAGACTTGCCTATGGAGGTACAAGAAGCATACAGAACACCAAATAGACTGGACCACAAAAAGTCCTCTTGTCACATAACAGTCAAAATATTAACATACAGAATAAAGAAAGAATATTAAGAGCAGTAAAGGAAGAAGATCAAATAACATATAAAGGCAGACCTATCAGAATTATACCTGACTTCTCAATGGAAACTATGAAAGCCAGGAGGTCCTGGACAGACATTCTGCAGATACTAAGAAACCATGGATAACAACCAAGACTACTATATCCAGCAAACTTTCAATCATTGCAGATGGAGAAAACAAAATATTTCATGACAAAACCAGATTTAAACATTACCTATCCACAAATCTAGCCATACAGAAAATACTAGAAGGAAAATTCCAACCCAAGGAAGCTAGCTGCAACCACCAAAACACAGGCAACAGATAACCTCGCATCAACAAATCCCAAAGAAGGGAAACACACACACTGCCACCAAAAAAAAGAGGAATTAACAAACACTGGTCACTAATATCCCTTAATATCAATGGACTCAATTCGCCTATAAAATGACACAGGCTAACAGAATGGATACAAAAACAGGATCCATCCTTCTGCTGCATACAAGAAACACACCTCAACTTCAAAGACAGATATTACCTCCGAGTAAAGGGTTGGGGAAAAAACTTTCCAATCAAATAGACCCAAGAAAAAAGCTGGTGTAGCTATCCTAATATCTAACAAAATAGACTTCAAACTAAAATCAATCAAAAGAGATTCAGAAGGCATTTCATATTCACCACAGGAAAAATCATTCAAGAGGAAGTCTCAATTCTGAGCATTTATGCCCCAAATACAAAGGCACCTACATTTGTAAAAGAAACATTACTAAAGCTCAAATCACACATCAAACCCCACACACTAATAGTGGGAGACTTCGACACCCCACTTTCACCACTGGACAGATCTGCCAGACAGAAACTTAACAGAGAAATAAGGGAACTAATAGATGTTATGACTCAAATGGACCTAACAGACATCTATATAACATTTCACCCAAACACAGAAAAACAGACATTCTTTTCAGCACCCCATGGAACCTTCTCCAAAACTGACATATACTCAGTAACAAAAAAAATATCAAAAGATATTAAAAATTTTGTGGAGTAGAGGTTTTTGAAGTATGATCTGATGATTCTCTGGATTTCCTCAATGTCTGTTGTTATGTCCCCCTTTTCATTTCTGATTTTGTTGATTTGGATGCTCTCTCTCTGTCTTTTGGTTAGTTTGGATAAGGGCTTGTCTATCTTGTTGATTTTCTCAAAGAACCAACTCTTTGTTTCATTAATTTTTTGTATTGTTCTCTTTGTTTCTATTTTATTAATTTCAGCTCTCACTTTGATAATTTCCTAGTGTCTATTTTTCCTGGGAGACTTTGCTTCTTCTTGTTCTAGAGCTTTCAGGTGTGCTGTTAAGTCACTAGTGTGAGATTTCTCCAACTTCTTTATGTGGGCATTTAGTGCTATGAATTTCCCTCTTAGCACTGCTTTCATAGTGTCCCATAATTTGGGTATGTGGTGTCTTCATTTTCATTGAAAATCCAGAGAATCATTAGATCATACTCCAAAAGACTGCACTACACAAAATTGGAAAATACAAAAGACATAGATAATTTTTTGTATATGTACTACATACCAAAATTAAATCAAGATCAGATAAACAATGTGAATAGACCAATAACCCCAAAGGAAATAGAAGCAGTCATCAAAAGTCTCCCAACCAAAAAAAAAGCACAGGCCAGATGGTTTCAGTGCAGAATTCTACCAGAATTTCAAAGAAGAGCTAATACCAATACTCCTGAAATTGTTCTGAACAATAGAACAGAAGGAACATTGTCAAACTCCCTTTACAAGGCTACAGTTACCCTGATCCCCAAACCACATAAAGATGCAACTAGGAAAGAGAAATACAGACCAATCTCCCTCATGAACTTTGATGCAAAAACACTCAATAAAATACTAGCAAACTGAATCCAGGAACACATAAAAAAAATCATCCACCATGATCAGGTAGGCTTCATCCCAGGGATGCAGGCATGGTTCAACATATGAAAATCTGTCATTGTAATCCATCATATAAACAAACTAAAAGAAAAAAAACCCACATGATCATCTCATTAGATGCTGGAAAAGCCTTTGACAAAATTCAACACCCCTTCATGATAAAGGTCTTGGAGAGATCAGGAATACAAGGAACATACCTAAACATAATAAAGATAATATACAGCAAATCAACAGCCAACATCAAACTAAATGGTGAGAATCTCAAAGTGATCCACTAATATCAGGAACAAGACAAAGCTGTCCACTCTCCCCATACTTATTGAACACAGTACTTGAAGTTCTAGCTAGAGCAGTAAGACAACAAAAGGAGATAAATGGGATACAAATTGGAAAAGAAGAAATCAAATTTTTGCTATTTGCAGATGATATGATAGTCTACATAAGTGACCACAAAAATTTCACCAGGGAACTCCTACACCTGATAAAAACCTTCAGTAATATGGCAGGATACAAGATTAACTAAAAAAATTAGTAGCCCTCCTATATACAAATGATAAATGAGCTGAGAAAGAAATTAGAGAAACATTACTCTTTACAATAGCCACAAATAACAAAATATCCTGGGGTAGCTCTAACAAACAAGTGAAAGACCTGTATGACAAGAACTTTAAATCTTTGAAGAAAGAAATTGAAGAAGATATCAGAAAATGGAAAGATCTCCCATGTTTGTGGATAGGCAGGATCAACATAGTAAAAATGGCAGTCTTACCAAAAGCAATCTACAGATTTGATGCAATCTCCATCAAAATCCCGATGCAATTCTTCACAGACATTGAAAGAACAATACTCAACTTCATATGGAAAAACAAAAAAACCCAGGATAGCCAAAACAATCTTATACAATAAAGGAACTTCCGGAGGCATCACCAAACCTGACTTCAGGCTCTACTATAGAGCTATAATAATAAAAACAGCTTGGTATTGGAATAAAAACAGACACAGTGACCAATGGAATTGCATTGAAGACCCTGACATTAACCCATACACCTATGAACACCTGATTTGGAAAATGAAAGCATCTTCAACGAATGGTACTGGCATAATTGGATATCTACATGTAGAAGAATGCAAATAGATCCATATCTATCACCATGCACAAAATTCAAGTCCAAATGGATCAAAGACCTCAACATAAATCTAGTTACACTTAATCTCATAGAAGAGAAAATGGGAAATAGTCTTGAACGCATTGGCACAGGAGACAACTTTCTAAATATAACACCAGTAGCATAGACACTGAGAGTAACAATTAATAAATGGGACTTCTTGAAATTGAGAAGCTTCTGTAAGGCAAAGGACACTGTCAATAAGACAAAAAGGCACCCTACAGAATAGGAAAAGATCTTCACCAACACCACATTAGATAGAGGGCTGATCTCTAAAATATATGAAGAACTCAAGAAACTAGACAGCAAAATATCAAATAATCCAATTAAAAAATTTGCTATAGAGCTAAACAGAGAATTCTCAGCAGAAGAATCTCAAAGGGCAGAAAGACGTTTAAGGAAATGTTCAACATCTTTAGCCATCAGGGAAACGCAAATCAAAATGACTCTGGGATACCATATTATGTCTGTCAGAATGGCTAAGATAAAAAATACAGACAACAGCTTATGCTGGAGAAGATGTGGAGAAAGGGGAACACTCTTCCACTGCTGGTGGGAATGCAATCTTGTACAGCCACTCTGGAAATCAGTATGGTGGTATCTCAGAAAACTGGGAATTCACCTACCTCAAGACCCAGCAATACCACTCCTGGGCATATACCCAAAAGTTGCTCAACCACACCACAAGGACATTTGTTCAACCATGTTCATAGCAGTATTGTTTGTAATAGTCAGAACCCGGAAACAACCTAGATGCCATTCAACAGAAGAATGGATAAAGAAAATGTGGTACATTTACACAATGGAGTATTATGCAGCAGTAAAAAACAATATCATCATGAAATTTGTAGGCAAATGGATGGAACTAGAAAAATTCATCCTGAGTGAGCAGACCCAGAAAGACAAACTTATGTACTTACTCATAAGTTAGAAGCAAAGTTAGAAGCAAGTTAGAAGCAAAGCAAAGGATAACTGGGCTACAATCCACAACCCCAGAGAAGCTAGAGGAGGACACTAAGAGGGACACACATGGATTGTCCCAGGGAGGGGAAAGGGTTAAGATCTTCTGGGTAAACTGGCAGGAGGAGTAGAGGGGAAGAGATGGGATTGGGAACATCAGGGTCAAGATGGCTGAGTTGGGGGAGAGATGGGGAGGGAGAGCAGTGAAAGAGATATCTTGACAGAGTGAACCATTAAGGGGAAAACCCTGCAGCTAGGGAAAACACCAGGAACTCACAAGATTGTCCCCAGCTAAGACTCACAGAAATGGTGGAGAGGGTGCTTGAAGTAGTCTTCCCCTGCACTTGGATTGGTGTCGACCGTAATTGTCATCACAGAACCTACATCCAGTGACTGATCAGAACAGATGCAGAGACCCACAGCCAATCACTTGGCCAAGATCCTGGAGTTCAGTAGAGGAGAGGGAGGGAGGATTATAAAAGCAAGGGGGTTCAGAATCATGATGGGAAAAACCACAGAGATAGCTGACCCAAGCTAGTGGGAGCTCATGGACTCTGGACTGACAGTTGGAGAGCCTGCATGGGACCAAACTAGGCCCTCTGAATGTGGATGAAAGTTGCATGGCTTGATGTGTTTGTGGGTTCCCTGGCAATGGGACCAGGACTTATTTCGGGTACAAGAACTGGATTTTTGGAGCCCATTCCCTATGGTGCAATTACTAGCTAAGTCTTATACTTAAATTAACCCATATTTCTATATATGCTTTGCCATGTGGCTAATGGTTTGTTACCTCATTTTCTACACATCCTGCTTGCTCTGCAGCTAGCTGGTATCTCCTTTGACTTCACCCTTCTTCTCCCTATCATTCTCAATTTGGCTTTCCAGCCTAACTTTATCCTATTCAGCTATTGGCCAGTCAGCTTATTTATTTAATGACAACACAGTGTAAAGAAATATTCCATAGCAGCTATGCCTCCTTCCTCCCTTTTATAATGGTAATTTATCCATATCATTTTATTTTAGAAGTATACGAGTCAATTTCTGATTGTCTAAGGTCTCATGGTTGAAAACCTGCCCTGAGTCCCAAAAGAGTTTGGACTACTGAACAAAGTTCGGGCTAATAAAGACTATGGAAAATTTTATAGATGCCATGAGTTTCTTTTTCTCTATGAAATGGCTTTCATTCTATGGGCACAAAGTATGGAGTATCCTTATGTGAAATGGGGTATAATGGGTAAATATTTTTGCATCCAACTTATTGTGAGTTTGAACCCAGTTATTTAGTAAATAAATCAAGGAAAGCAACTTGGACAACCTGTCCTCCGGTCTCCATACCACTTTTTCCATCAGAGCACACTGGAAATGCCTGGCCATTTGTCATATTTACAAACAGAAAGACAGGAGATGCCCACTTCCCAGTGTACAGCATAACCTCCCCACTCTATGAAAAGGGCACACAGTCAGCAGAGCCAACAATAAAGAAGTCCAGCTCTGCCCACATTAGACCTGAGTACATAGTGGACTCTACACAGAAGTGTGGTTACTTTTCTTTTACGTGGCAGCTTCCTCACAAACCTTCTTTCATTGGTATTTGTTGTGTTTATTTTGCACATTGCATTTCACCAGTACTTTTGTTTACTATACCTTATTGGCCAAATCTGAACACATGATCATGACCTTCAGAGTTTAGGATGTGAAAACGGTTAACAAAAGGAACATTATAGACAGATATAGGAGGAAGTAAGATTAGACACACCTAGAGAACCATGTTTATGCTTTATTTAGAGCAAACTGATGAGTACTTGAGTTTTGTGTGTGAATAGGAATTTCTTCAAGGAGCCTTCTGACAGATGTTGCAAATGCAGGGGCCCTTACTTCAGGCCTCTTGAGTGGTCACTATGGAAGCACGCTGGGCCTTCTTCCAACTCTGTAGTTGCAAAACGCTTATCTCAGAAAGAAAGATAACTGCACTGAAAAGTGAGATGGCAGCTGTCAGAACCCCTAATGGCAGCACAGTAGTGCAGTATTTGGTTATCAGTGCTTCTTCGCTAACAGGAAAGTATGATGGAAAGTCGAGAGTGGTTTGGCCATAATGATCTACAAAGTGGTTCCAGCTGACGGAAACCAATGTGAACAGGCTGCTAACACACAAAACTGAGGCAGAAACATTGTAGCAGTATGTTGCCATCTCCACAAATGGGTCTTTCATGCAGCTGATCTTAATAGCAACTACACCAAAAATCAGAACCACAGGCTTCATCAAAATGGCCCACACTATCAGGGTCTGTGCAATCTGAAACTCAGATGAACTGGTCCTGGTGGAATCGGTAGTGGTGTACACCAGCATCTTGGTTACAGTCTCTGATTCATTAAGCTCTTGAGGGAAATAAGCCTCCCAGAGTCCAAAGGACACAAATTGCAAAATGTTGTTGTCGAATCTCCACGGGCGCCAGCATTGGCTGCTTGCAATGATTATTTCAAACACCAAAGCTAATAGGCTGCTAAGGAGGGCACTCAGCTTGAAGATGCACCCTTTTCCACTGAAAAATCTGAAGATAAGATTGAACAAGGATATAGTCAAGCCAGGAACCCAAGAGAAGTTGGGAAAACAAAATGAGTCATACTTTATGGAGAACTAAACCCTCATACCTTGTCTATGCTGTCTTGTAGTTGTATTTAAGTAGTGTGTCTATGTATTAGGGATCATCATACTACGAGTAAGAGTGTAAGATGCCCCAAATTCCACAAATATAGCAGAAGCTCCCTCTGTAAGAAGTTTTGCTTAGCAATTTCACTGTATCTGTCAAATGCTGAAATGTGTATATTTGTTAACTGAGAACTTTAATGCTTGAAGTTAAGTCAAAATGAGTTTGCAATATTATATGTAAGGTGATGCTTATTTCCACTATGTTTGCAATACATAAAAAATGATAAATAACTTAAATGGTAGCAATAAGCAGAGGTATTGCTTAGAATAATTTCACTTCTAAAATATGATTGTGGAATATTACAAACACTGAACTTACTTATACTGTCTGCTGAAAGAACAAAGGAAAATGACAAATGTTTAACATGGTATATGCATGTATATCAAAATTTCATACTTGAATTGTGTATATTTCACTGTATGTGTACATGTGTGTGTGCTAGTATATGTGTGATTGCAGAACATGTGGGGAGCCAGGTGGCAGCGGTGTATACCTTTAATCCCAGCACTCAGGAGGCAGAGGCAAGCAGATCACTATGAGTGAGTTTGATGCAAGTCTGGTCTACAGAGTGAGTGCCAGGACAGCCACGACTGTCTCACAGAGAAAACCTGTTTCAAAAAAAAAAAAAAAAAGAAAGAAAAAGAAAAAGAAAGAAAAAGAAAAAGATCATGTGGGAAAACTCAAATTCTTTCTTTTTTTCCCAGAAAACTAAAATCTATTTGTAAAACATGAGGATTCATAGATGTTTCAAGCATTTCCCAAAACTTTCCCAAAGGTCCTTTTCTGAAAAATTTCTTCATTTAATTGAAATGCATAAAGCATCTTGTCTATATTGTGTTTACACCTATCTTCTTCAGCACCAATTGAGACTCCACATTTACTATACACCAACTTATTTAGATCACTTCTTTGAAGGTAGTATTAATGCTTATGAAAAACTATGGCTCAAGGAGTGTCACCATGTCTTTCAATAGAAAAAGTCGGTTAAGGCCTCTAGACAATGACATTGCCATTTCCCATGCACAATGTTTGGGGGACCTACAAACTGGATCTCCTTACCAGGAAATCTGTACCAGCTAGCCTGTGCTCCACAGACTCTGTGGAATGTGCTTCTTAATTGGAAGGAGGCAGTTGCTGTACTACTTGGGAAGTTACACCTGCAAGATGGGTTTTCAGTTGACAGTGGCTTGTGTAATACCACGCCCTTATTCCTTGCCAAGGCAGATCTGAAGCTGTTGAGAGCAGGAGCAGTGAATTTTGAAGCACAAATGGAAACAGAGTGGAGAATGATGTTGTGCAAGGCAAATGAGCTAGCCTGGCTGGATGTAGTTTTGCCCATGTCTGAATCCCATGGAGTAGATGCATGTGTTTCAGAAAGATCCTACTTGAAAATCTCAATGGCTTATTTAAGTTTTTACCTTTGCATATCAAGGGTGAGAAGAACCATTTTGTATATGCGAAGATTATAAATATCTTCCAAACAACAGGAAATGGTGACCAGACAGGGAGTCACACAAGAGGCGAATCACCTTCAGTAAAAGAAATTCTATTAGACAGATATTTCAGCTCACAGCAGTGTTCCACCAACCAAATCCTGTTTCACCCAAACCTTTCCATTCCTCTCCTCTGTTTTGCTTAGTTGGAGCCTCTTTTATACACTTCTGGGGTATTAGCATATTTTACATTATCGTCCCTCCAATGAGATCCACACAATCATTATTCCCATTTTGTAGACAGAATAACAACATAGAGAGGCTAATTCACATACTGAACTTCAGGAAACTACACAGGTATAATGGTTAGTTAGTGCCAGCTTGAGAGCCTTCATAGACATGCAAGTATTCCCAGCACTTATAATATGCAGCAGGATTTACTCACATGGAAATGGTGTCAAAAATAGCTGAAACATATGTCAGTGGCCTCTTTGACACTCTATGTCATGAAATTGAAACTTACTAATAGAAACTATGTAGAAAATATAAAATACTTGCCTATTTTTTTCTTTTATGAGGCTCAAATATTAGTGACTGCCCAGGGTAAGAGAGTGACTTGAAAAATTCTTATGTTTCCATAGTTACCAGAGATGTCACATTATGAGCAATGAACCAGAATCAAGACATATATTCTTAAAGGACCAGAATAGTTAATACCCATCTCATATCTGAGAAAAATTAAAAGTATAATTAATTAATTCCATTGATTAATTTAAAAACTTTTATCATACAATATAATTTGATCATTATTTCCCATTTTAATACCTTTTTAAATCCCAGCCTTGATGCAGAAGGGAGGGTCTATGTCTAGCCCCAACATGGTATAACCGCCTGTGTTGACTACCCAAGGAAGAACTTACTCTCTATGAAGAGGGGATGGAGGTGGGATGGGGGGTATGTGGAGGGAGTGGGAGAAGAGGAGGGAGGGGTTGGTATGTAAAAAGAAAGAAAATTTTTTAAAATAAAAATTTATAAAAAAAAAGAATAATGTAGAAGTAACCAACTGTCTTATTAAATAAGAAACACAGAACCAATGCAAAGAAGAAAGCCAAGAGGTCAGAGCTAAGAGCTAAACCCTTACCCTTCCTCCTGCAGTGGTCCTACCTCTCCAAACCAGAGTTACTTCCTGTGTTAAAGTCTTTATATAGAGTTTCTGTTCTGCCTTCTCATTGGTTGTAAGCACAACCACATGACCGCCTCGTCACGGCCTGTCTGTATAGACCTCCAGGTTTTCTATGATTGGTATTGAGATTAAAGGCATGTGTATCCAATACTGGCTGTATCCCTGAACACACAGAGACTTACCTAGCTCTGCCTACCAAGTACTGGGATTACAAGTGTACGCCACTGGCTGGAGAGATGGCTCAGTGGTTAAGAGCACTAGCTGCACTTCCAGAGGACCTGGGTTCAATTCCCAGCACTCACCTGCCAGCTCACAACTGTCTGTAACTCCAGTTCCAGGGGACCTGACACCCTCACCCAGACACATATGCAGGCAAAACACTAATACACATACAAGAAGAAAATCATTTAAAAAAAAAAAGCTATAAAAATAGCCGGGCGGTGGTGGCGCACGCCTTTAATCCCAGCACTTGGGAGGCAGAGCTAGGTGGATCTCTGTGAGTTCGAGGCCAGCCTGGTCTACCAAGTGAGTTCCAGGAAAGGTGCAAAGCTACACAGAGAAACCCTGTCTCGAAAAACCAAAAAAAAAAAAAAAAGTGTATGCCACCATTGCCCTGCTTTCTTATGGCTTGCTAATAGCTCTGACCCCCGGGCAACTTTATTTATTAACATACAAATACCATTTTAATACAAATAAAATATCACCATAGAATAAGCCATGTAGAAATGGGAAATATATGGGGAGCCTGGATCCTATATAGTGTTGTATTGACTTTAAATTTTTTGATTGCTGATGAGCCAACAATAGCTGCTGGGAGACATTGGATTATAACAACTACTAAATTAAACCAGGCTATATATTTTTTAAAATTCAGCAATATAGGACCCAGTGCCAGTGCCTGGATGCCTCCCAAACAGATCAGGCCAATCAACTGTCTCACCCACTCAGAGGGCCTGATCCAGTTGGTGACCCCTCAGCCATTGGTTCATATTTCATGTGTTTCCGTTTGTTTGACTATTTGTCTCTGTGCTTTATCCGACCTTGGTCTCAACAATTCTCTCTCATATAAACCCTCCTCATTCTCGCTAATTGGACTCCCAGAGATCCACCTGGGGCCTAGTCATGATCTCTGCATCCAGATCCCTCAGTAGTTGGATGAGGTTTCTAGCACGACAATTAGGGTGGGTCCTGTGCTCATTGCATGAGTCGGCTGTTTGAAACCTGGGGCCTATGCAGGGTCGCTTGGCTCGGCCTGGGAGGAGGGGACTGGACCTACCTGGACTGAGTCCACCAGGTTGATCTCAGTCTGTGGGGAAGGCTTTGCCCTGGAGGAGATTGGAAGGGGAGGCGGGCTGGGGGGAAGGTGAGGGGGGCGGGAGGGGGGAGAACAAGGGAATCTGTGCCTGTATGTAGAACTTAATTGTATTGCAAAATAAAAATTAAAAAAAAAATTCAGCAATATAGAAAAAGTACAAAATGTTCCAGCTTAGTGAAGTTTATTCCAACAACTAACAATTAATTAATTGGTAACAACAATTAAATGCAGGGTTTAATGTCAGAAAATAAATCAACTACACCACACTAACAGACTAAAGAAATATCCCTTAACAGGAAGATTCTACCAATGGGCATATAAAAAATGGTCAACATCACTAAGTACAGAAGATATGCACATTGAAATGATCATGAGATGTCACATCACATTTGCTACAAATGTTACTATCAAAAATAAGGGGTGACAGGAGTAGCAAAGTATGTGAGAAAAGGGGACCCTTCCACACCATTGGTAGGAATGCAAATAGGTACAATATTTATGAAAATTAGGAGAGAATTTCCTCAAATAATTGAGCTTAGAACTAACCATATGACCAAACAACTTCACTAGTGAGTATCCAAAGGGAATTAGTCAGCAGCTTTGACAGATATCTGCATGTCCAGGTTCATTGAAGTGCTTCTCAGAATACTCAAGATATGGACTCAACCCCAGTGTCCACTCACAGACAAATGGATAATGTGACAGATATATAAATGGAACTCTATTTGACATTAAAAATAAAATAAAATCCCTATCATTTGCACAATGATGAACCTGGAGGGCATTGTGTGAAAATTTTAAAACTAGAGAGGGTCTGGGGAGCAGGAGGAGGTGATGCTGAAAAGACAAAATCTTCATTAAAAGAAGTTCAAGAGATCTGTTCTATTCATGGAGACTGCAGCTACAAGGAACATACTATATTTTGAAAGTTGCTGAAGGAAGTTAATTGCTCTTTTCACACACAAAATATTGTTTGTGGGGTAATGCATATGTTAACTAGCTCCAATAAATTATGTGGGATGACTCATCCCTAACAGGCTTGAGGGCCATCTGGCCCAAAACAGTAAAAAAAAAATATACCTTTTGAGAGCCAAACTGGGTCTGCCCAAGGGCCTTAGCAACAGCAGCTGAAACAAGATCTGGAGATGACCTGGCCCAATGAGAGGCAGCCATGTCACACCAGAGTGGGGTGGAGGGTATATAATGCTTGCCTCTTCCTGAGCTTGTTGTTTTGACATTCTCCCAGAGTCTGTGTGGTTTGACTCTGTGCCTACTTGCCCCCCTCCCCCAAAGGCAACAACAGCACAGGACCCTGCCACAAAATTATTGTATACAATGTATACATATTTCACAATGTCATCCTATATACCATCAATCTAGATATTATTTTTCTGTTGCTATGATTAAAGCGCCAATGTTAGGATCTTGCTCTCACTCCAGCTGCACTCTGGCACATGTGTCTAGTGTCTTACGTCATCAGGTGGCAAAGGCGACTATGTAGTCATGCAATCCCTGCCTTAAAAAGCTGGATGCGTATCCCCACCCCTCTCTCTGTGCTCTCTTTCTGTGTTTACTCTCTGCTCTGCTCCCTCCCCCAGGCCTGGCTCTCCCTCCTTTCTTTTCCCCACCTTTCCCTTCTAATAAAGCTCTTTCTAATTCTGGTAGTTGTGACTTTTCTGCCAGTAATCAGCGCCACCAACCAGCGCCATTTTACCATCATTTGGTGCCATGAACTTGGATAGGAAATTCTGCACACTCAGCATCTGGGGCTGAATGTCAGAAGCCTAACCCAGGACCTGCGACTGCCTGGCAACTGCCAGATCCACTTTTTTCATTTTCCCAGCTGCTGGACCCACACCCCATTTGCACACCACACTCGTCACTGCTGCGTCCTCCACCTCCACTGCAGGTGTGATTGGTGAGTCCCAATAGCTGCAGCCTGAGCTATTTCATTCGCGTGGGACCCCTGGGGGAGTCCTTGGCTGCGTACCATAACACATTCTATCTTGACGAAGTATAGGATGCTGTCCGGCCCCCAGAGGGGGTCTTGTGGGTATGTACGCCCCAGCCCTTACCCCTACCATGACAATGGTTTGGCTAACCTGTGCTGTTAATGCCAATTCAAAGACTGCCTATTCTCAGGGATGCTTGAGATAGGAGCCTGTGATCCCCGTTATTTTAATTTTTTATTTTTCTCTCTCAGCTGCAGCCATGGGACATAGGGGTGGATACCAGTAAATTTAACCACATAATGGCTTCACAGGAACTTCTGCCAGTGAATGGGCAAATTAAAAGAGTTACCTTATCCCCAAGCTTTCTACTGAAGCTCTGAATCCTTCTCCCTCCCCCTACGGCCCCCTGCCACATGCAACCACTTCTGTCTATCTGACTTCTGCTTTCTGCTTTCTGCTTTCCAGTATTGTGGAGTGGGCCGCTTCTGCTGACTCTCACCCTAACTCACCTTAACTCCTCCTACTCTTTTTCAAGCTGCCGTGAGAGGCACAGATGGGTCTGTAAGTAGGCTAGGATCCATGCAAATAAGTTTACAGTAATCAGGATGGCTCTTAAACCAGAGATCAGTTTATAGCCTGCCTCCTGGCATGTCTTCCAAAAGCTGTCCTCAAGCCAGCAAACATCAAGGAAAAAAATTCAAGACACGGAGTAAAATCCATCTCTTGTCCCTAAGACCTCCCTGACATGGGACTAAAACTTAAGCATCTGGAGAGCAAGGCTCCTGACCCCACAGGTGAAAGTGTCATCTGTAGAATTCAGGGTGTACCAGGGAAGAGATAAAAAAAGGCCTGAGAACAAAATTGCCAAGTGCTGGCACACACTGGCTTCTGAAAGCTGTTGGGTCCCTGTTTTAAGTGAGGAAAGAAGGCCATGCAGGCTAGTGAGTGCCCTGCCAGGCCATCAATTGAGCCTTGTTAAAAGTGCCACCTAGAAATACAACCAGTCAGCTGGCTGCCCCCTGGCACCAAGATGGCATGGGAACATCAAGCTAAGACCTCCAGTAGACCTAGGTTTGGTCACAGGCTCTCAGGGAACCCAGAACACAGCATGGAAGTGATCCGTTTCTTTCCTTCTGGACACCAGAGCCACTAACCTAGTCCTGGGAGTTTTGGGGTCTCACCTTCCCTCATTTCCCTATTGTCGGGGTAGGGAGGACAGCCTTACTCACCTCACCAGATTTAATTGCACTTTCAGAGTTACTTAATGGGAAAAGATTTTCCAGCTAAGGTAGGAGCTTTCATTTCATTGCTCCCTCCATGTGCCTCACTCCTGACCTGTTAGAAGCACTTCTCCTCTTTATACACACAGACAGGGCCCTGATCTCTGCCTTGTCCCTAATTCCAAAGAAATAAGTTCTTATGCACCACGAGATTTTCTCTTCCCAGTTCCCTCTCCTAACTCACTGCTCAGCTGTACAGGACCACCACAGAACTGGAGTCCAGAGATCAAGTAAGAAACTGTAACAGCTAAAAGGTATTTACACCTCCAGACCCAAAAGTGTCCGGGCTCTGCAAAAACAAACTTTAGTATAATCACCCATTACTGATAAATGCCTTCAACAATTGATCACCTGTCTCCTGGATGCTAAATTAATAAAGGAAACAGGCACCTTAAAATAATCTGTCTCTGATAAAGCTTAACATGTTCCAATCTCTCTGTCTCTCCCATGAACACTAACCAATATAAGCAGAGTACTAAACACCACAAATTGTCACTAATCTTCTCATGGCTGCTTCTTAACATGTTCAAAAATTTTTCCCAAGCTCCAGAAACCAGCTTAAATCCATCTGGACAGGTCAGATCTACTTCAGGATTTTCCTATCTCACCAGCATCCTGCCAGATACAAAAGCAGCCAGAGTGCCAAGCCAAGAGGAATGGACGGCTCCAGGGCAGCAGGACAGCCCATTATCCCAGAACACCTGTCTACCTCAGAAGGCCCCCTTCCCTATTCCCCTTAAGAGTCAACTGATGCCCACCAAGTCAGCTGGAAGCAGTTTTTCTGGGAGAAAAGATGCCCGTATTCCTATTCATTTGCTTTTTTTTTTTTTTTTTTGGTTTTTTGAGACAGGGTTTCTTTGTGTAGCTTTGCGCCTTTTCCTGGAACTCACTTGGTAGCCCAGGCTGGCCTCGAACTCGCAGAGATCCGCCTGGCTCTGTCTCCCGAGTGCTGGGATTAAAGGCGTGCACCACCACCGCCTGGCCATTTGCTTTTTTATAATAAGAAAAAAGTTTGGAATGTTAGGATCCTGCTCTCACTTCAGCTGCACTCTGGCACATGCACAGCTTGGGGTCTGGTGTCTTACGTCATCAGGGGGCACGGGTGACTACATACCCACTGCACCCACCACATGGTCATGCAATCCCCACCTTAAAAAGCTGGATGCGGATCCCCACCCCTCTCTCTGCGCTCTCTGCTCTTTGTTCTCTCTCTGTTCCCTGCTCTGCTCTGCTCCCTCCCCCACCAGGCCTGGCTCCCCTCATATCCCCTATTTCTTTCTAATAAAACTCTTTATAACTCTGGTAGTCATGGCTGTGGCCCATGACTTTTCCGCTGGCAACCAGCGCCAGCAACCAGTGCTGTTTTACCATCAACCAAGACCAAGGTAACTTATAGAAGGAGGGGTTTATTTGGGCTTATAGTTCCAGTAGAATAAGTGTCCATTATCATCATGGTAGGAAAGTGTGGCAGCAGGCAGACAAGGTGGTAGGTTAGCTAAGCGCTCATTCCATAAGTGAGAAGTAAAGAGAGTGAACTGGGAATGGTGCTTTGAAACCTCAAAGCCCAGCACTAGTGACATACTTCTTCCAGCAAAGCCACATATCCTAAACTTACCCAAATTGCACTACTAACTGGGGATGAAGTACCCAAACATCTGAGCCTATGAGAGCATTCTCACCACAATATGTATAAAGTTTAGTTGCAAATTAAAAGAAATGAAAGAGCCAGGTGTGTAGTCCCAACACTTGGGGGCAGAAGCAGGACTGTAAGTTTGAGTCTACCTTAGGCTACATAGTAAGGCTATTCCTAAATGAAATAAATGAATAAAATAAATAAAAATGAGGGGCTGGAGAGATGACCCATCAGTTAATAGCACTTGGTGCTCTTGCAGAGGACCCAAGTTTGGATCCCAGCTCCACCATCTAGGTCGGACAGCTCACAATGGCCTTGGGGGCTAGCTTTAGGAATATAATCTAATGGTTTTTAGCAAGGCAGAGGGAATTGGGGAGAGAAAGGCAAGGCCTGTTTGAGATGGCTACAATGCCTTCAAGCATCATGACTCTCACAAGTCAGATTTTTTTTTAACCCTGGCTGTCCTGGAATTCAGTCTTTTTTTTTTAATTAAAAGATTTTTCTATTCATTTTACATATCAAACACAGATTCCTCTGTCCTCCCTCCTCCCACCCCCAGCCTTCCCCTCCAGCACCCCCCCCATTCCCACCTCTTCCAAGGCAAGGTCTCCCCTGGGGATTCAGCAAAGCCTGGTATATTCAGTTGAGGCAGGTCCAATCCCCTCTTCCCTGCACCAAGGCTGCGCAAAGTGTCTCACCATAGGCACTAGGTTCCAAAAAGCCGGCTCGTGCACTAAGGACAGGTCCTGGTCTCACTGCCTGTGGGCCCCTAAACAGTTCAAGCTGAGCAACTGTCTCACTTATCCAGAGGGCAATGGTCAAGAGGGTGCCTGAGCTGACCTACTCTGGTGATCGGATGGCCAAACACCCTAACTGTCATGATAGAACTCCCATCCAGTGACTGATGGAAGCAGATGCAGAGATCCACAGTCAAGCCCCAGGTGGAGCTCCAGTAGTCCAATTGATGAGAGAGAGGAGGGATTATATGAGCAAAAGATATCAAGACCATGATTGGAAAAATCACAGGGACAAATAGCCAAACTAGTGGAAACACATGAACTGTAAACCAATATCTGAGGAGCCCCCATGGTACTGGACTAGGCCCTCTGGATAACTGGAACTCACTCACGTTTGTCTTGAACTCACAGAGATCCGCCTGCCTCTGCCTCCCAAGTATTGGGATTAAGGCATGCACCATCATGCTTGGCACAAACCAGATCTTAATATCTTGGATTCTCACCTATAAATGAGAGATGGAGTGATTTCTACTTGACAAGAATTGGCTTTATTTGTCAAGGGATTAAAATCATGCCTGGCATTCAGAAAGTGCTTAATAAGTGTGAGTTACTGTTATACTAACAAAGCAGGGACAATGGTGCCAGTGGTAACACTAGTGAAAGTGAAGGTAATGATACTTTTGCTTTGCCATACATAATATCTTTGCTTTGAGGTTCACTTACATGAAGCTCTATTATTTATTTTTTCAATTTATTATTGTTATTTTTGTGATTCTTGGGGTTCAAGCCCAGAGTCCCACACATGCTGGACAAGCAATGTACCACTGACTAAGGTCCTCTGTACATTTTTTACAGGGTCTCCCTACATACCCAGGCTTCCCTCAAACTTATCATGCTTCTGCTTCAGTTCCTGGGCTTTTGTTTTTTGGTTTGTGTCCACTAGCCACACTTTTCCCCAAATAGAAAAGCTGGGCTGCTGGCGGCTGCTACTTTGGATTTGAGTGGAAACAAGTACAGGTCAACACCTGCAAAGCCAGGGATCCTAGATAGCAATGCAGATTGGGGCACAGCTGTGTCAATCTCTGGCTCCTGGTAATTTTCTTCCCCTCACTCCAGGCAGCACCACTGATGTAGGTTTCCCAATGAAGTAACCAGGAATGACAGAAGACTCTGGAGCAGAGGTTCTCAACCTGTGTGTAGCGTATCAGATATCCTACATATCAGATATTTCTGTTACAATTCATAACAGTAGCAAAATTACAGCTATGAAGTGGCAACGAAAATAATTTTATGGTGGAGGTCACCACAACATGAGGTTGAAGGGTTGCAGCATTAGGAAGGTTGAGAACCACTGCTCTAGAGACCAAACCCTTTTCTGGAAGAGAGAAAGAGGGGACCTCAGAAACGGAGCCATTTAAACTGGCAGAGTCTCCTGGAGTCACGGTGGCACCGAAACCCCACAGCTATACCTGTCCAGAACCCACACCCCCACAGGTGACTCACGCAGACCGTGCACCCAACCTGACAAGCCTTCAGGGTAGGGGTCACCGGGCAGGCAAACTCCAAGGTCGCTTTACCTTAGTGATGACCAAGGCCAGGCTCGAGGCCGCTGTTCAGGGTGAAGCCCCAGGGGGCGCCGCAGCTCAGTATCGCTTCAGCGGCCCACGGCGGCGTTAGGTGCCTGCAAAGGTCTATCTATACTCTTGCGCTCTGGGAGCACAGCTGCTCACCACTGCCAACCCAAGGGGGCAGGGCGTGTTTGCCGGTGGGGGCGGGGCGCTCGGGTGGGTGGGGCAGTCGCGCGTGCCCTGGGGTTTCGCTACTTCTAGCGAGCGCACTTGTGAGATGTATTTGGGTGCTCCGTGGACAGGCTGCAAAGGGCTAGCTCCGGGACCAGCGAAACCTTTGGGAGTTCTCCGTGGACTCATGCAAAGTTCTGACTGTTAACTTCTGCCAAGCCCTGGCGTGCAGGGAGGCTATTGGCTAGTCAGCTGAGGTCCGGGAGGCTGAGCACAATAGGTGAGCAGGGAGGCAGTATTTGTGTTCAGAGAAGCCTAGGTGGAGCGGTGGGGTGGTCCTCAGTTCCGGTGGAAAGGATTCCGGACCTATTCAGTTGCGGGCCTTCCCACCCTCTTACAATTTCTCTCACGTGGTGCTAGCAAGTTTAAGGAACAATATCTTCTTGTTTCTTCAGCGAGCCTTTCTTTCCATTCAGTCCCTGTCTTAGGCTTTCATAGAATTATACCACAAATTCTTTTTAAAAATAATTTATTATTTTATGTGTCTTGTGTGTGTGTAAGTGTTTTGCCTGCATGTATGTCTGTGTGAGGGTGTCAGATCTTAGAGTTACAGAATGTTGTGAGCTGCCATGTGTTGCTGGGATTTGAAATCAGGTCTTCAGGAAGAACAGCCAGTGCTCTTTAACCTCTGAGCCATCTCTTTAGACCCACATCACAGGTTCTTAATGTCTGCCCCCGCATTTACAACTCCTTCAAAGACTAAGTGATGGTCTTTAATAAAAATTCTTGTTTTTTTTAATACAGGGTTTCATGTAACCTAGGGTGGTCTCTATCTATAATAGAGTTGGACAGTTGCAGCAGAGACTGCATGACCTCGAAAGACTACAATCTGTACCATCCCCTTGCTATGTAGGCCTGGCTGGCCTGGAACTCACAGAGGTCTGACTGTCTTTGCGTTCAGAGTGCTGGGATTAAAGACATGGGCCACCATGTCTGGCTCCACTGTCTCCTTTAAGGAAAACTTTTCCAGCCCCTGAGATAGACCACAGAAGTGCCTCGAGGGTGAGACCCTTGTGTTACATAGTTGGTCAACTCTGAATCCTAGACCAAGGACAGAACAGGGAAACCAAAAAACACTTTGGGGGTTTCATTACACTTAGGTCCATTACAGATAGGCCCTTAGACTATGAAGAGAGAAGTAACTTTTGCACATGTTGTATATCAGCACCTTCCAGTCCTGAGATTCACGGGTTTCCTTTTCAGCCTGTGCCTCCAACAGTGCTTCCTCAATGTGTACTAAGGGCTGAAGAAAAGGGTGCTTTCTGCCCATACACTAACCACACACCACAAGCCAAGTGTCAGGTTTCCTGTGGGCTTCCTATTTGCTGCTCTGAGCCACTTGAATGCTTGTGGAGCACTCAAGTCTCTGAGCTCATTCTCCATGACCAAAGATTAGTAAATAGATAAGCATATACATTAGTCAAACTTTATGGTTTGATTTGACAGTCTGGTGACTCCACAGCATTTAATCACACAACCACCCAACACCCCCTGCCCCCACCAAACTCATTTCACTGAATGACATACTGCAAAATGAAACATTAGGTAAGGGTTGAACAAGGTTTTGAAATATATTGTAAGTGTACATATGTACCTATCCTAATTGTTCCCTGAAACACACTCACACACTCATGTGCACACTCCCTTGCAAACAGTTATAGTCAATGAGGCATCAAATTTAACCATCTGCAGCCCACCTCAGTATCTAAAAATCAGACTGTGTTGCTTTAAGATGGTGGGGTGAGAAGGTGCATTTTTCTAGTCTTACAGCTTACAGATTCTGTAGGGGCAGAGGCACAAATCTCCAGCTACCTTCTTGGGAAATAATCTGAACTTGCTGGGTTTGATTCTCAACTTTACCACCTTGGTGACCTTGTCTCACCTCTAGTGCTTCTTATGTAAAATATGGATCAAAGGTGGAACTAAGGGAAGGAATAGGAAGTTAAGTAAGAAGATGCAAATTCAGTCCTCAACGTTGCTTTCTCGTGGAAGGGAGCCCTACAATGGTGTCAACATCTTAGGACTCATCTGTCCCTCTCCTTTCCCCTTGTCTTTGATTTTTTACTCTCTTCTCATGTTGCACCTTTTAGCTCACGAACTCATTACTGAGGTATCATTTCTCAATGCATAGATTCTTGTTTTTAAGAGATTCATGATGCTCATGCTTTATCAGCTGAAGTCACTGTCCAACAACAAGTAAAAACCAATGGTTTGGGGGTTTCAAGTCTACATTTAAAACCCATTCCTTGTATGGTATATTTATTTGCAGAGCTATGGAATTCCCCAGGGAGCAGAGAAATGGGTTAAATGTTAAGGTATAAACCACTACAATACATGGCATACTTCTGAAGCTTTGCAGCTGGACCTTAGCATTTTATGTACTCCATAAGGTTAAACTAATCAAACAGAATGCAGGATTCAAGGCAAAAAATGCTGCCTGTACTCGTGCATGTCATCTTTGCATCCCATTAACATTTCACTCCATCAGATGACAGGAACTCAGTCTGGGAGTATTTACATAGACACCTAGCCTGAGATTCTAAGCCACTACCTCCAAAGGCACACAGTTGTCCTGTCCTATCAGACAACTGTGAACAGTGGCTGTGATAGATGTACTCCACAGAAGTTTCTGGATGGCAGGTGGAAGCCAGCAGCAACTTGTGCATTCCAATAAGCACTCTACTACTGAGGTATCTGCCTCCAGGCCTTCTACCTGGCTGTGATTGAGTGAATGCCTTATGCTGTGAGCTGCCCAATATGGCAAGGGGTTAAGAGTAACCTCTTAGTAGAGAATGTAGCTCAGTGGTGGAGTGTTAGCCTTGAATATAGAAGTTTGAGTATAGATGTTTCCTCAATGATGATATGATACCTTTCAACTTCAGTAACAGATTTAATATTTGAGAACTTGAATATATCAGGACATTATTTTGAATTGGACTGTACTTATTGGGTGTGTTTGTATTGTTGAGGTTGAAACATAAGGTTGGAACATATGCTAGGGGAGTGCTTTCCTACTGATCCACCTGCCTATATTAACCTATCTTTCAATTGAACCATTATTTCCAGCATTCAGAATTTTAGTTAAAAATTTATTTTTATTATTTACTGTGTGTGTGCACATAGATGTGCCATGGTGTGTGACTGTGGATGTCAGTGAACAACTTTGTGAAGTCAATTCTTTGCTTTCACCTGTATGTAGGTTCTGGGTATTGAACTCAGGTTTGTTGTAAGTATTGTACCCACTGAGCCATCTGTGCCCTTATTTTTTTCTCTTATGAAAGAAAACAGGTTTGTTGGGTACATTGCAAGAGACAGTGAGCTGGCCAGTAACAAGAGCCCTACCCACCTCCATTATTTAGGATTTTAAAAGACAAAAATGTCTTTTAACTTTATGTTGACTGCCTATCAAATTTGTCTATTTTTCAATACTTCTTTGAAGAGTTAATTTTGTTTATATTTTATATAACATTCTAAATAAAGACATGTTGGTAGGTATGTGTATGTTTTCCAGCATGATAGTACAGGCCTGTAATCCCAGAACTCAGGAGGCTGTGAATTCCAAGCTAGCCTGGGCAAGACACTTTCTCCAAGTGTCTGTATGTGTTTTACAGCATTGTAGATTGAACATAGGAACATACACATGCTAGGAAGTGTTCTTCCACTGAGCACTATCTCTAACCCATTACCCATTTTCATAAGAGTAAAGCCAAAACTATAAAAAAGAGAGAATTTAACTCAAATTCTTAATTGATCTCAAAAAATCATTACTTCATTTAGAGTATGAGAAAATTTTAATAGAATAATCCTTGGGCCAGTGAATTGGCTCAGTGAGTAAAGATGCTTGTTGCTAGGCCTGGTGACCTTAGTTTGGTTCCCAGAATCCACGTGGTGACTCCTGAGACTTTTACCCTGACCTCCTCAGTCAGGTTGTGGCGAAAAACAGTCCAAATGATTCAGCAGATGTCCAGTGGCACAGAAGAACTCCAAAAGACAAATCCAGTTACCAAATTGCCAAGATGCTTTGGAAAGAACAGCTCAAAGGGGCTCACTAACCAAAAGGAAAGCAAAGCGTGAAGTGCCAAAGGTACTGAGAATCCAAAACAGAGCCTAAGTACTTGCTTCTCTGCTTTATCCAATACAGAGAGCAGCTGATGGCAGCTGAATGGGGAAGAAGAGAAAACACAAGTGATTATTGAAGCTGTGTGGGACCATTCAATCATTCACCTCTATTTGGAGTAAACTTGCTCTCAGTGGCTGACACCCCAAATATGTCTTTTCTCTTGGCCATGACTTGCTAAAATTGTTACTGGAGTTGTTAAGGTCAAAGCTTGGACCCTGGCAGCTCTAACAATCCAGGCTTGGCCACCTGTCCTTAATAGCCCAATTCAAGAGACGAGTAATAGTAAAAAGCAGACAGGGCATTTACTTAATGTGAGCAAATTGAGAGGAGGAACAAACGAGTCCAAACAGCTGTTCTGAGACCATCATCAGGGACCTGACATGAGCTTTAAGTTTATTTTTTTAAACTAAATTTGTTTATTGAAAAATTTAAAACCACTCATCAATTAGAATTAGGAAATTTGGTAGCTTCAGTCATAATATCAATTTAAAAACATGTACATACATTTTATTAGAAAAATATTGGTATCTTGATCATGTAAGTCTTTCATTGTAAGACTTCTCATCTGCTATGATTTGAATGTCGCAGATCCCCCATTGCTTATGTATTTGAAAATAGTCCAGATGGTCTTGCTCTTTGGTACCTTTGGGTCAGAGGCATATGTGGTAGAGGCTACTGGGGACTAACTAGCCTTTGAGCAATAAAGCCAGGCCCTGCTTCCAGTCCCATTCTCTGCTTCCTGGTTGGCCACTAACTATTATGCGACCTGCTACAATATTCATCCACAAACAAGGACTAAACCATGCCCATCACCATGTGTTCCCGCCCATGATGGTCAAACCCTTGAGTCTAAACAAGTCCTTCCTCTCCTAAGGTGCTGCTGCTAAATATCTTGCTGCAATAGCAAGAGAAGAAACTAACACAAGAAAAACATGGTCTAACTCAGAGCTTGTTTTTAATCTTTTGAGAAAGAGTTCTTCCTATATGAGAAACTTTAACATTTACCAGACTGTTTCATAGAATTTACTTATTGTTTAATGTACTATTATTTTCTTTCATATTTTACACATAATTACTGGTTTAAAGGCCAATCCTTCATATGTTTGTCATATAGAGAGAAACCTTGCTAATCTCATTAGTTCTAATAAATTTAGTATTTTTTAAATTGACACTTAAAATTGTATAAGCCTTTGGTGTGCTAGTCTTTCATTTTTCTAAGAATCTCTACACTTCAATTAAAATTGATTTTTTGTAGTTATTTAACTTTGTTTTAGTTTTAACTTTATAAATTTGGTAGTTTAACTAGCCCACTAATAAATTAATATATATGAAAAAAATGTCTTATATGTCTTTAACTATATTATGTATATCTCTAATATTGCCTGACAACCTCATTTCATTTTTCAGTTTAGTTCATGCTCAGTCTTCCACGTGATTATTGCATGTAATTTCTTACATTCTTCAACATTTAAAAATTTTTAAAAAGATTGTAACAGAATGTGTATATAAGTATTTTTGTCAAATATCCTACTAGTTTTATGCTATGCTCTTTTCTTTTACATTATAACTGGGTATATACCCAAAGGATCCTCAATTATACCACAAGGACACTTACTCAACTATGTTCATAGCAGCTTTACTCAAACCCAGCCACATAACCTTTGACCTACAATCTGTCCAGCCTATGGGGTGTGCTGGGGGATAAGGGTGGCACAGAGATTGTGGGAGTGACCAACCAGCCTGAGAAACATGCCACAAGAGTAAGCCTACCCCGAACACTTTCTGGAGTGCCAGGACCCACAGGCTGGATGGCCCAGAGACCCGGGATAGAACCAAACATGACTAGAGAAAAGAAATATCAATGTAATGATGCCTAATGATATTCTGTTATACTTATAGATTTGTGACTACCCCAATTGTCATCAGAGAAGCTTCATCCAGCAGCTGATGGAAACAGATGCAGAAACCCACTGTCAAACATTAGGCCAAGCTCGGGGAATCCTGCTGAAGAGAGGGAGGAAGGATTCTAGGAGCCAGGGGGATGAAGTACATCACAAGAAAAGTCACAGAATCAACCAACCTGGGCTCATAGGAGCTCACATAGTCTGAATCGACAACCAAGGAGCCTGCATGGGACTGATCTCATATGTGACCCTCAACATATATGTGACATTTATGTAGCTTGGTCTTCTTATGAGACTCCTAATAGTAGGAGCAGGGGCTGTCCTTGACTCTTTTGCTAGCTTTTGGGACTCTATTCCTCATTCTGGGTTGTCTTTCCTAGACTTAATACAAGGGGAGGTGCCTTTACTTACTATAATTTGATATGCCATGCTTTGTTGCTATCCATCAGAAGCCTGCCCCTTTCTGAACAGAAACAGAGGAGGAGTGGATTGGGTGACTGGGTAGAGGGGAAGTAGGGGAAGGAATGGGAGGAGGGCAGGGAGGGGAAACTGCAGTCAGGATGTAAAATAAATAAATAAATGAATATTTAAAAATACAAAAAAAGAAAAAATATTTTAAAAACAAGTTTATTTTCTTCGTTAGTAATCTTGGACATTGAAAAACTGATTTTTTTTTGCTTGTACTGTGGTTATTCTGTAGAGACCCAAAATTTAAGGACATAGAATATCCAAAATTATTATTTTGCTGTATCTGTGTTTCATTATCTTGCCATCCTGTGGACAAATGGAAGAACAACATATGAACTTAGAATATTAGAAATTATTTTACGCTGCTATCCTTTTTACAAAGGGGGGATACTTTATGATAATAGGGTAAGTGATAAAATTCATGGGAAGAGTAGAGGGGAAACTCTATCCAGATTATAGTATGTGAAAAAAGAATATATGTTTAATAAAAGTGAAAAAGAGTTGGGGGCATTGTAGGAATAGTCACACTGTATGGGAATTGATGTAGAATTATATTATGTATTGAGCTGGAAAGATGGCTCAGAGGTTAAGAGCATTGGCTCCTCTTCCAGAAGTCCTGAGTTCAATTCCCAGCAACCACAAGGTGGTTCACAGTCATCTATAATGAGATCTGGTGCCCTTTTACGCAAATGGTTCATTTCTGTCAGGCTGGTCTTGTCTTATGAATGTCCTTTTGAGTTATGACCAGGAGCAAGAAGAGCTGAGCTCCCATTTTGGTTACAAGGTCTCTTCCTTTCAAAGAAAGAAAGAAAGAAAAACCTGAAATACATTCTTCTGTATTTGATTGCTTATGCTTCCATCTTGTGGTCAAATGGAAAAATGCTTTATGTACATGGAATCACATGTTTTTTTCTTTAACTGGACTTTGGGGCCTAGTTTGTGGTCATGTGGAAAAGTAGAATGCTTTCTGGACGTAGAAATACTGAAATTATTTCTTTGTTTCTACTGTATTTGATGGGCTTATTATTGTTGCCATCCCATAGACAAATGGAGGAATACGATCTGGACATAGAAATACTTTATTTTTGCTTGTAGTTCATTTGATGGGCTTTTGCTGCCATCCTGTGAGTAAATGGAAGAATACGATGTCGATATTAAAATACTGAATTTAATTATTACTTTTGCTGTTGTTATTCTATAGAGTACCAGAATAATGTTATATGAGCTTATGATAATCAAAATTATCATAGCTGAAGAATAACTGAAATTATGTTTTGCTTCTTCTGTATTTGATGGGCTTGTTATGCTGTCATCCTGTGGATAAATGGAAGAATGCTCTGTAGAAACTGAAATACTGAGTACAAACCTAGAAGAAAATTAAGGATGAAAGCATATGTTGAATGTTATATCTGTTCTAGGCTGACTTCTCTTTGAGCATTATCCAGAGATGGATACATGCTATCGTTCAAGAGATTTGTGTTTATTAATATCTTAAGAGTTTGCAGTGATGTAGATGAAATGCTGAATGGTTTTATTAGTAAAAACCTGGAGCCCAATATTGGGGCAAATTCTGAAAGATCTGAGGAATAGGACAAGCCAAAGTCAACCTCACCTTACCAACCCTCAGCTTCCAAAGAGACCTACTTCATGTATATCCACACCTATATGCCTTTCTGTTCTGCATCTCACTTCCTCTCTCCACAGCTATATCACTTAATCTTCTTGCCCAGCTCTGTTACTTCCTGTCTGTACAGACCTCCAGACCTTTATGGTTAACTAGCATTGGAATTTAAGGTGTGTGCCACCACACCTGGCTCCATTCCCAGTGTGGCCTTGAATTCACAGAGATCCAGACGGATCTGTGCCTCCAAGTGATAGGATTAAAGGCTTGTGCTACCACTTATGTTTACTATAGTGGCTGGCTTTTTCCTCTGATAAACTTTATTAGGGGACACAGATAAAATATCGCCGTATTTCCCCTTTTTTCTAAATAAAAAAAACATTACTAATATAAGAAAAACTATATACAGTAAGTACAATAACTATATACAATTTATACAATCAACAAATACATCAACAATGTCTAGTCAATTTGCATTTGACAAATTCAGCAAAAATATTCCATTATCTATTCTATTTTGGTGAGTCTAAAATGTTCTTAATTCACTTTCTATCCTATCTTGTATTACCAACAGAAAACTATCTTTTGATGTCTTTCAAATTTATACACTTTACACCTCTTTAGTGAGTTTCTTTTCTGAATTGTTAACAAGGAAAACTATAACTATCTAATCTTCAATTCTCTTAGAGACCAGAGAAGGAAATAATATTACCTAGTAAAACAGGAAGTGCAAACAAGCAACTTCCAAAATATGTGAGTTATGACAGAAACAGCCAGCTGCCTGGACAGTCACCCGAGGTTTCTCTGCAACGTTGGGGCATCATCTTTGGCCTACAGTCTTAGCATATCTGACAGACTCATTTGTGAAGTAGAATTTTCTGAAGACCTTTCTTACCTTGTCTTGGCAAGGACTGGCAGTTCTTTGTTTTGTGTCTTGCTTGTCCATTTTGGATAGCATACTGTCAGCAGTTGATGTGAGTGCACTTTCTTGCCCAGTGGCTAACTTCTGCCACAGTGAAAGTAAACTCCATGTGGAGGTTCTTCAATGTCTATATCTTCTCTGAAGTAGATTGGTGCTGCCAGGAGCAGACATGTCTCATTGTTATAAAAAATGAAAAAAATCTATGTTATTAAAGCATCTTAAATGCCATATTCTGAAGAACTCTGAAATGTTTGCAGATGACCTGTCTATCTAAAATATATTTCTGCTTGACCTTGAAAATATACCTAATATGACTACAAGTTCGATTTTAATGACTAACTACTAACCTGCATTTCTTTATTATCCTAAATAGTTAGTAATAATAACTTTCAAGGATTAACAAATTGCATTAAATTGTTAAGTGAACTGTATAGGTACAATACCTTAAACAAGATTAATTCTAACAAAATCAATCTCAAATCTGTATCAATATATATAAAATTTGTATACAATATACAAAAATCCAATCCAATGTAAAATATTTAAAACTAGTAGTTGCCCTTTAAAAGTAGATTCAATAGTCAAACCTTTTGTCTTATCATATCTGTATTCTCTTTTTTGTTTTCAGAGTATACTCAATAATCTACCCTTTATTCTTTCATTTCTATATCTTTTTTCAGAGTAGATTTAGGAATCTACCTCTTATCTATATCATCTTTTTTTTTCAAACAAGAACCCTGAATCTGATTTCCCTTGTTTAGCCTTTTCCCTGAGCATTAACAACTTGTAACCAACAATCCTAAACGATGACAATTATCCAAAACACATTGAATGACCAAAAACCACCCACCCCATCTCTTGGGAATGTGGGCATCATATTCATAAAATTACTTCCTGTTGTCTGGGGGCAAAGACATTTTTAGGGGGATCCTGAAAAGAAAAATTTTGTGTTAATTGCCAAGTTCTGGGAGAGGTAGCTGTATCATTTGTTGTCCAGTTTCTGCATAATGTAAAATGCAGGGCTTGTCTCAAGTCCTTGCTCAAATAGTCTGTGAGGCTGGATCATCTCAGCTAGCTATCTTGAAATTGTCCTGAGAAGTTTGTAGTTCAAACCCAATTTTTGGGTGGTGTTTGTCAGCTTAGTGGTACTATCATTGTCCTGATGGAATCATTGTTGTGGGGCCCCATCATCTTTTTGGAGACTTCAAAGTCACTGTTAGGCATGGGCATGGTTCTCTGCAGAAAGCTGACAGAAACTCAAACAGAAAAAACATGTACAGGAAGCTAGATGAGCCTTTTTTTGAGACAGGGTTTCTCTGTGTAGCTTTGTGCCTTTCCTGGAACTCACTCTGTAGCCCAGGCTGGCCTTGAACTCACAGAGATCCACCTGACTCTGACTCCTGAGTTCTGGGATTAAAGGTGTGTGCCACCACCGCCTGGGGAAGCCTTTTTTTTTTAAGAATTAGTTAGTACTCTATATGACCATTAATATCATGACAAAAGTTTAATATATATATAAAAATACAAATCTTATAAATTTTGATATAAAATTCAAACCTTAAGAAAAGTTTTAAAGAGTGAAAATAGAACCAAAGAATTATGAGATTAGTGGCAATAGAATAGTCCCTTAATTTTGGGTTTCTTCTGTCCCATATCAGATGGGTTTTCTGACATGATAAAGAGATTTTGCATTTTCTTTTAACAAGCATGCTTGGATTTAGAGGAGGAGAGAGCCACAATCCAACTCCAAAGCCAGCTTTAATTTTTAATTGAACTGGGACTACATAAAGATCATTTGTGTTGTCTGTAGAAAACAGCAGAAACAAACATTTAAGAAGACTTATGAAATTTTATTCTATTAGATATGTGATATACCAATAAGTCAATTTGCTCTTTTCTTGGGGCATTTTTTTCTGGATGATTTGTCCTTTTTCTTCAGATGTCTCCTTTATCCAGTGTTCTTCAGAATCCTTGGCCTTCATTCTCCTGAAAGACAAAACCAAAAACCCTTCCCCAACCCTAACTTTGGTGAGGTTCTCTTTTGACAAGTTATATCTGATTAAATGAAAAGCATTTGTTAGTGGTATAAGGTAATTTAAATTGAATGGTCATGCTGGTTGATGAACTATCACCTCTTCTAATTAAGAGGGCTCTCTTGTTCAAATCAAACCTTTATCAATTTTGATGGTATCCATAGCTTTTCTTCTCCTATAGAAACAAATCAAAACGTCATCCCCAATGTAATACATATCGTACAATCCAGAGGGATACAGTTAAATTCTCTGGTTTCCAGGGACTTTACCAGGTAAGGTCAGTGCAAGACCTGTAAGTTCAAATCAAGAATTCACAGATGGGCTTGTTCAAGAGTGAACTCACCAGTAAAATCTTGTGTGGCATTTGTTTGGCCAGAGCTGGGCCTGGACATGAAGTGATGTTGATTGCAGGAAAGGCTATGGGGAGATGACCAGAAAAAGGGGGTGCACAATGTAGACATGCAGAGTTAGGCCTAGGAGAGTGCAGACAGCAGGAGTGAGGTTGGTTCTAAGAGTACAATAGGGAATATCCAGTGTGACCTGTTCAAAGTCTGGGGAGTTGGGTATAGTGCTGACAGGGGAGGCTCAGATTTTCTCTCAAAGGAAAGACTTCGCTTGATCTACACATACTTAGCTATCTAGGCCTCTTAATAGGCATATTGCACATCTGGGCTTACTACTAGGGGAACTCACCAGGAAATTTGGTGAAAGAGCTGTCTGATTAGGACCAGGCTTGAAAGGGTAAACATTGCACAAGGAGGGGAATATCTGTGGACCTTTCAAGCAAAGTTGGTACAAGATCTGTGCACAGGAGATAGGCCTGGTGTGTATAGATGGCATAGGCAGCCTGGGATGTAGGGGAACTAAACAGAAATAGCAAGGGCAGGAGCTGCATTATGGGACTTAGGCCTGGGATTTCATAGATGGTGCTAGCAGGAGAAGTTCAGGGAAATTCTTCGAGCAAAGCTGATGTACAGGCTTCATCTAGAGTGTGGGGGTGGCACTGGCTCTTAGGGAATTCACCAGCTACAGTTAAATGAAGGATCCATGTGACTACCTCTGGACCTGGTACAGTGTGGATTGGGCTGGCAGGAGAGATTCTGGAAATCTCACCAGGTAAAGACCCTGTCTAAACTAACCATCTCAAGGTAGGCTTTGAGGGCAGAGATACTGCAGCTGGATTTGATTCTGGGGAAGTTCACCTTAGAGAAAGCCAGAGCAAGAGCTTCACAGTCCATCACTGACAGAACACATAGGTAAGGAATCAAGGCAGAAACTTGGAGACAAGGAACTGAAGCACAGACCATGAAGGAACACTGCCTTGCTCTCCATGGCTACCTCAGCTTGCTTCCTTATGCAACTCACGAACACCTGTATCACACACAGTGGACTAGATCTTCGCAGGTTAATCATTACACAAGTGAATGATCCACACACTTTCTATTTTGCTTTGTTTTGCTTTTTGAGACAGGGTTTCTCTGTGTACCTTGCCTGTCCTGGAACTCGTTCTGTAGAATAGGCTGGCCTCAAATCCATAGAGAACCACCTGCCTCTGCCTCCTAAGTGCTGAAATCAAAGGCGTGCACCACCACACTGAGCTTCCACACATTCTCTTAAAGGCCAGTTTCCTGAAGGCATTTACTCAACTAACGTTTACTCTTTCAGATGAATCAAGATTGCATCAAGATGACAAAAAAAAAAAAAAAAAACCCTAATCGGCATAGCCAGGTTCCATCACATTCCATCACAACCTGCCAAAGAGCTAGGGAGCATGTTCCATGTGGTACTGAATTTTCAGTAAGCACAAACACAAGATTATATGGTAAATAGAATCTTGATTCACAGTTTCAGAACCCCTAAGGTCATGTAATGTATATCATGGCTGTAGACCCATGAAGGCCATCTAGGAAATCTAGAAGACCCCTTCTTGAAGCTGAATATGAACTTGATGCTTCAATGGAGACAGTAGAATGTGGGAAGACAGGACCTTGATGTGCTTGCCGTAGAAACCTACATGTATATGTTATAGAGAGCTCAAGAAAGAGGCTACAAGCTGGGCAGTGGTGGCACACGCCCTTAATCCCAGGTCTCAGGAGTCAGAGGCAGGTGGATCTCTGTAAGTTTGAGGCAAGCCTGTTCTACAGAGTGAGTTCCAGCACACCCATGACTGTTTCACTGAGAAACCCTGTCTCAAAAATCCAAGAAATGAGAGAGAGAGAGAGAGAGAGAGAGAGAGAGAGAGAGAGAGAGAGAGAAAGGAAGAAGGAAGGAAGGAAGGAAGGAAGAAAGAAAGAAAGAAAGAAAGAAAGAAAGAAAGAAGGAAAGAGAGAAAGAAGGATAGGTTGTAGTCCTATAGCCAGTAAAACTGGAAGGCCAGGGTTCCTTCAGCCCCGTGACTCCAATCATATCACTAGACAACAGGTATAATATAGAGCTTCTGGATTCAGAGTTTTCCCTCTTGGGTCTAGGTCTTCCTTCAGGACACACTTCCTTTACTGTGTCCCCACTACTCCCTTTTATAATGGTAATATTTATTCAGAACCATTTTATGTTAGAAGTATGGGAGTTGATTTATGATTTTCCAGGGTCTCACTGCTGAAGACCTGTCGAGTCCCAAAAAAGACACTGGACTCCCAAAGAAACATGGGACTGTTTTAAAGATGGAATAAATTTGTTTTGCATAATGAAATGAACTTCATCTTATAGCAACAACGGGGAGAATATTGTATCTTAATAGCAATAAACTTGAGGTTGGTGAGATTGTTCACTGTGTAAGAGTGTGTGCCATCAAGCCTGATAATGTGAGATTGAACTCAGTGGTGGAGATGATAAAACAAGATAACCAACTCTGACAAGCTGTCATGTCTTCTGCACACCACATGGTCCATCAGAGCACATTGGAGATGCCTGGCCTTTTTTGATCTTCACAACCAGAGAATTAGGAGATGGCTACTGCTTTCTAGTAGATACAGGCTGCAGATGGCAGTGGCATCTTCAGTGTGCAGCATTGCTTTCTTACTTCAAGATATCATCCCATGCTGCCAGCAGTGCCAAGGCTGAGACATCCAGCTCTACCCTCCAGAGATCTGAGTACTTAAGTGTTTCCACACAGGAATGTGGGGTTCTTGTGTATGTGTGTTGAAGTGTCAGCTTACTTACAAACCTTCTTTCACCTTGTATATGTCATGTTTATTTAAGCAACTTGCATTTCACCAGTACTCTTGCCTGCTACTGCTTGTTGGCAGTATCCAAAGACATGATCATCACCCCCAGAGGTTAGAATGTGAAAACATTTAAAGAAAGGAGTGTATTTGACAGGAAGGGAGGATATACATTTAGACACACCCCAGAAACCAAGTTGATATTTTATTTGGAATGAGTTGGAGATTACACAGTCCTGTGTGAAAATGGGCAATTTCTTCAAGGATTCTCCTGGCAGGTGTTACAAATGCCAGAGCCCTCACTTCAGGCCTTTTGCTCAGCCAGTTCGGAAGCACTCAGTGCCTTCACCTGACTCTGTACTGTCAAGGAGATCATCTCATAGAGGAACAAAATGACACCAAAGAGTGACATAGTGGCTGTCAGGACACCCATTGGAAACACAGTTGTGCAGTGTTTCTTTTTAATGTCTTCTTTCTTTACGGGAAAGTCAGGTGGAAAATCAAGAGTGGTTTGCCCATACATGTCAACCAGGTGGTTCAAGGTCACAGTAACAAGTGTAAAAATGCTGCTCACAGCCAAAATTATGGCAGACATCTTGTAGCAAAACAGTTGGATTTCAATGAATGGGTCATCCAGACAGCTGACCTTAATGGCCACTGAAGTGAAAATCAGGACTAGGAGTTTCATCAAAATGGCCCACGCTATCAGGAGTTGTAAATACTGAAATTCCGATGACTCGTTCCAGGTTGAATTGAGAGGGGTGTGAACCAACATCCTGGTCATAGACCCAGAGATGTTAAATTCCTGAGTGTAATAAGCATCCCAGAGTCCAATTGACACAAATTGCACAACCTCATTGTTAAACTCCCACAGGCGCCAGTATTGGCTGTTTGCAAGGATGATTTCGAACACCAAAGCTGCTGTACTGCAAATCAGGCCACTGAACTTGAAGATGTACTCCTTCATTTTGGCAAATCTGAAGAAGGCATCAAAGAAGAATAGAGTCAGTGAGACTACAAGGGAAGGCAGGAAAACAGATGGAGTCATGGCTTAGAGAGCACTGAGCTCTCATACCTTGTCCCTGTTGTCACATAGAGATGTTTCAGTGGTCTATGTGCAGATTACTATTCTGAACACTGTAGATAATACTAAGAACAGCTTGGAAATCCATGAGTATAGTGGAAATAGCCACTATGTGATATTTTGGATAACAACTTCATAATATCCATCAAATGCTGAAATGTTCATATTTGCTGACCAGGTATTTCAGAGCTTGAAATTGACAGTGAGATGGGGGTTGGCAATATCACACTAATATCATGTTTATTCACCTTTGTTTGTAATACGGAAATATTATGAATAATGTAAATGAGGGTAATAAATAAAGGAATGCTCAAATAAATTATCACTTCTAAAATAATGTGATGAAACTTCTCATGACTATTAAAAAAGGAACTAACCTACATGGCCTGCTGAAACAAAAAAATGAAAACTGGGCTGGAGAGATGGCTCAGAGGTTAAGAGCACTGGCTGCTTTTTCAGAGGTCCTGAGTTCAATTCCCAGCAAACACATGGTGGCTCACAACCATCTGTAATGAGATCTGGTGCCCTCTTCTGGCCTGCAGGGACACATGCAGACAGAACACTGTATACATAAATAAATAAATAAATCTTTAAAAAAAATGAAAACTATAATTCACATGGTATATCCAATCATGTGAGAATGTCATTCATAGTGCACACATGTGCATACAAGCATATACATATATGTATACATATAGGCATATATTTATTCACAAAGTTATACTAACCCAAAAGACACATACCAAATAAAGAACTCAAGGTAGATCAATGGAGTAGTGTACACTGTCTTTCTTTATTAGTACTTTTCTGAAATGTAATTACTATTTTTAAAAAAAACAAGAACTACATATCAAGAACTACATATAATCTCATAATTAAAGCTAGATTGAGAATGACTTTCAAGACATGTAGGTATTTGGGATGGGGATATAGCTTAGTGTTATAGTGATTACCTAAGATGAATAAGATCGTGAACTCATTTCTCAGCATAAGAAAACTAAAATCTCTGTGTAAAACATGAGGATTCATGGATATTTCCATCATTTGCTCATCACTTACTCAAATATTTTCTCTGAACACAAAACTAAGATTCCATGAGCTGCTGGCCAGCAGATAAAACTCCCTACAACCAGGCTCCCCCATCAACCCCCCCACCCAACAGACCTGCAATCTAGAGGACGCAAGCCCTGTGCAAATACCCATCTGCCTGTTACCCCAGTAAATTTCTGACACAAGGAATCTGCAAGCTACCATTGGATCAAGAGGTGAGTAACTCCCCTCCTTCCCAGGGAGTCCTGCCTATGCGACCCAGGCCCTGAGACACAGCCAGTCCCCAGGAACCCCCAGCCAACTCTGCCCCAGATGCTGGCCAGCAGGAAAAACTCCCCGCAGCTAGGCTCCCCCACAAAAACTCCCCCACTGGACCCTGCAATCTGCAATACCCAAGCCCTACCCCAATATCCATCTGTCTGTGACCCCTGTAACTTCCTGAGACAAGGAATCTGCCAGCTCCCATTGGATCAAGAGTGGCTTCCTGAGACACAGAATCCACCATTTCTGACTGGACCAGAAGCCCTGAGAAGACCAAGAGCGACTACCTGAGTCACAGAATCAACTAGCTTGCATTGGGTCAAGTGCACCTCCATGAGATTGAGAACCTGTCAGCTCCATTTAGACCAAGAGATAAGATTGGGACCAAAGGGACTCCCTGAGACACAGACACAACAGGCACAGAGTGGACCAATAGCAACTCGCTCAGACACAGGCACCTCTTGCACCTATTAGAGGAATAGATCAGCAGATGTCAATGGAAAAATACATACAACAACATAAAGAGCAATATAGCATCAACAGAACCTAGCTCTCCTCCAACAATAAGACCTAAGCATCACAATGTAGAAGAAGCAGAAGAAAGTGACCTGAAAAATAGCTTCATGAAGATGATAGAGGTCTTTAAAGAAAAAATGAAAAATTCCCTTAAAGAAACTGAGGAAAAGACAACCAAAAAATTAGAAGAAACCAAAGAAGAAATTGAGGAAAAGACAAACAAAAATAAATGGAATAAATCAATAAATCCATTAAAGAAAGCCAGGAAAACCATGAAAAAGAAATTAAACACGTGAGGGAAACAGTTCAAGATCTGAAATTTGAAACAGAAACAATGAAGAAGATACAAACAAGGGGAATGCTGGAAATAGAAAATCTGAGTAAACAAAGAGGAAACACAGATGTAAGCATAACCAACAGAATACAAGAGATGGAAGAGAGAATCTCTAATGTAGAAGATACAATAGAGGAAATAGATTTATCAGTCAAAGAAAACACCAAAGCCAAAAAAGGCATAATACAATATGTCCAGGAAATCTAGGACACCATGAAAAGACCAAACCTAAGAATAGTAGGTATAGAAGAAGGAGAAGAATAATAACGCAAAGGCACAGAAAATATATTCAACAAAATAATGGAAGAAAATTTCCCAACCTAAAGAAGGAAAAACCTAGGCAGATACAAGATTATAGAACACCAAACAGATTGGACACCCCAAAAAGTCCCCTTGGCATATAATAATTGAACAACTAAACATAGAGAATAAAGAAAAAATATAAGAGCAGTAAAGGAAAAAAGGCCAAGTGATTTATAAAGACAGACTCATCAAAATAACAATCTACTTCTCAATGGAGACTTTGAAAGCCAGAGGTCCTTGACAGATGTAATGCAGACACTAAGAGACCATGGATGCCAGCCTATACTGATATGTCCAGCAAAACTTTCAGTCACCATAGACAGAGTGAACAAGACATTCCAACACAAACCCAGATTTAAACAATACCTATCCACAAATCCAGCCCTACAGAAAGCACTAGAAGGAAAATTCCAACCTAAGGAAATTCAGATACACCCATAAAAACACAGACAATAGATAATCTCACAACAGTAAATCCCAAAGGAGATAAATATACACATAGTACCACCAAACAATAATAGAACTAACAATCACTGGTCAATAATATCCCTTAATATCAATGGTCTTAATTCATCTATAAAAAGACACAGGCTAACAGAATGGATATGAAAGCAGGACCCATCTTTGTGCTGCATACAAGAAACACACCTCAACTTTAAACACAGACACTACCTCAGAGTAAAAGGGTGGGAAAAGTCTTTCCAATCAAATGGACTTAAGAAGCAAGCTGGTGTAGCTCTCTTAATATCTAATAAAATAGACTTCAAACTAAAATAAATCAGGAGACATCAAGAACAACATTACATACTCATCACAGGAAAGATCCTCCAAGATGAAGTTTCAATTCTGAGCATTTATGCTCCAAATACAAGGACGTCCACATATGTAAAAGAAACATTACTAAAGCTTAAATCATACATCAAACCCCACACATTAATAGTGAGACACTTCAACACCCCACTCTCATCACGGGGTAGATCTGTCAGATCAAAACTTAAAACAGAAATAAGGGACCTAACAGATGCTATGACTCAAATGGACTTTATATCTACAGAACATTCCAACCTAACACAAAAGAATACACCTTCTTCTCAGCACACCATAGAACCTTCTCTAAAATCAACCAGATACTCGGTCACAAAACAAATCTCAACAGACACAAAAAAATTGGAATAACCACCTATATTCCATCAGACCACCATGACTTGATGTTAGATTTCAACAACATCAAAAATTACAGAAAGCCTACAATCTCATGGAAACTGAATAATGCTCAATTGAATCACCAATGGGTCGAGGAAGAATTAAAGAAATAAATTAAAAACTTCCTAAAAGTCAATGAAAATGAAGACACAACATACACAAACTTATGAGACACTATGAAAGTAGTCCTAAGAAGGAAATTCATAGCACTAAATGCCCACATAAAGACGTTGGAGAAATCTCACACTAGTGACTTAACAGCACACCTAAAAGCTCTAGAACAAAAAGAAGCAAAGTCTCCCAGGAGGAATAGATGCCAGGAAATAATCAAATTGATAGCTGAAATCAATAAAATTGAAATAAAGAGAACAATACAGAGAATCAATGAAACAGAGTTGGTTCTTTGAGAAAATCAACAAGATAGACAAGCCCTTATCCACACTAACCAAAAGGCAGAGAGAGAGAGAGAGAGAGAGAGAGAGAGAGAGAGAGAGAGAGAGAGAGAGAGAGAGACTCCAAATTAACAAAATCAGAAATGAAAAGGGAGTTATAATAACTGACAAGGAGGAATTCCAGAGAATCATCAAGTCATAGTTCAAAAACGTGTACTCCACAAAATTGGAAAATCTAAAAGAATTAGACAATTATCTGGATAGGTTCCACACACCAAAGTTAAATCAATACCAGATAAAAATTTAAATAGACCAATAACACCTCAGGAAATAGAAGCAGTCATTGAAATTCTCCCAAGCAAAAGAAGCACAGGACCAGATGGTTTCAATACAGAATTCTACCAGATCTTCAAAGAAGAGTTAATACCAACACTCTTCAAATTATTCTACAGAAGAGAAACAGAATGAACGTTACAAAACTCCTTTTATGAGGCTACAGTTACTCTGATTCCCAAGCCACACAAAGATGCAACAAAGAAATTAAATTACAGACCAATTTCCCTCATGAACATTGATGCAAAAATACTCAATAAAATATTGGCAAATCTATTCCAACAACACATCAAAAACATTACCCACCATGGTCAAGTAGGCTTTATCCCAGAGATGCAAGAATGGTTCAACATGGGAAAGTCTGTCAAAGTAATACAGCATATAAACAAACTGAAAAAAAAAAAACCACATGATCGTTTCATTAGATGCTGAAAAGGCCTCTGACAAAATCAAACAACCCTTCAGGAAAAATATCTGGGGAGATCAGGAATACAGAGAACATACCTAAACATAATAAAGACAATTTACAGCAAGCCAACTGCCAACATCAAATTAAATGGAGAGAAACTCAAAGTGATTCCACCAAATCAGGAAAAAGACACTCTCCCCATGTTTATTTAATATGCTACTTGAAGTTCTACTAGAGCAATGAGACAGCAAAAGGAGATCAAGGGAATATAAACTGAAAAGGAAGAATTCAAACTTTCACCATTTGCAGATGATATGATAGTATACATAAGTGACCCCAAAAATTCCACCAGGGAACACCTAGAGCTGGTAAACATCTTCAGTAATATGGAAGAATACTAGATTAACTCAAAAAATCACTAGCCCTTCTACATATGAATGATAAAATGGCTGAGAAGCCAAAACTGTACAATGGAAAAAGGAAAGCATCTTCAATAAATGGTGCTGGCATAACTGAATGCCAACATGAAGAAGAATGCAAATAGATCCACATCTATCACCATGCAAAAAACTCAAGTGCAAGTGGATCAAAGACCTCAATACAAAGACAGTTACACTGAACCTGATAGAAGAGAAAGTAGGAAATATTGTTGAACACATTCTCATAGGAGACCACTTCCTAAATATAATACCAGTAGCACATACACTGAGAACAACAATTAATAAATTGGACCTCCTGAAACTAAGAAGCTTCTGTAAGGCCATGAACACACTAAGTAAGTCAAAATGACAGCCTACAGAATGGGAAAAATTTTTCACCAACTCCACATCTGACAGAGGGCTGATCTCCAAAATATATAAAGAACTCAAGAAAGTAGACATCAAAATAACAATCAATTCAATTAAAAATGGGCTATAGAGCTAAACAAAGGAAGAATCTCAAATGACTGAAAGACATTTAAATAACTGCTCAATATCCTTAGTCATCAGGGAGATGCAAATCAAAACGACTCTGAGATACCATCTTAACACCTGTCAGAATGGCTAAGATAAAAAATACTGAAGACAGCTTATGTTTAGAGGATGTGGATCAAGGGGAACACTCCTCCACTGTTGGTGGGAGTGTAAACTGGTATAGCCACTTTGGAAATTAGTATGACAGTTTTTCAGAAAATTGGGAATCGATCTACCTCAAGACCCAACTATACCACTCTTGAGCATACACCCAAGGAATACTCAATAATACTGCAAGGACACATGCTCAACTATGTTCATGGCAACATTATTTGTAATAGCCAGAACCTGAAAACAACCTAGATGCTCCTCAACTGGAAGAATGGATAAAAAAAAAATGTGTTACATATATATTCTTCCAGTTGAGGAGCATCTAGATCCATTCTTTATCCATTCATCCACTCTGCAGATAAAAACAATGACATCATGAAATTTACAGGCAAATGGACAGAACTAGAAAATATCATCCTGAGTGAGGTAACCCAGTCTCAGAAGGACAAACATGGTATGAACCCACTCATAAGTGGATACTAGATATAAAGCAAAGGGTAATCAGGTAACACACAACTCCAGAGAAGCTAACTAACAGGGAAGACCCAAAGAGTGAAGCATGGACTGCTCTGGGAAGGGGAAATAGATGAGATCACCATGAGTAAACTGGGGATGAGGGTTGGGCAATGGATGATAAGGGATAAGAGCATAAGGGAATGGGATGATTGAACTTGAAAAAGAAGGGAGGAGAAATGCAATGAAATAGATACATGATAGTGAGAGAGATCATGGGTATAGCGAAAACCCTGGTGCTAAGGAAGTTGCCAGGAATCCCCATGGATTTCCCCAGCCTGGGCTACTAGAAATAGTGGAGAGGGTGCCCGAACTGAACTGGCTTGCCCCAGAGATCAGACCGATGAATACCCTAACTGTCATCACAGAACTTTTCTCCAATGATTGATGGAAGCAGATGCAGAGATCTACAGCCAACCACTACTAGACAGAGCTCCAGGAGTCCAGTCAAAGAGAGAGAAGAGGGATTCTATGAGCAAGTGCATCAGGATCATGATGGGGTAACATGCAGGGACAACCAAACCAAACTAGAAAGTACTCATGAAAATTGGATCAATGACTGTGGAGCCTACATGGGACTGGACTAGGCCCTTTGCATGGTGAGACAGTTGTGTAGCTTGTTCTGCTTGGGAGGGCCCCTGGCAGTAGGATCAGAATCCATCTCTGTTGCTTGAGTGGACTTTGTGGATTCCACTACCTATCATGGGACACCTTGTACAACCTTGAGATAGGGGAAAGGGCTTGGACTTGCCTCTACTGAATGTACCTCCACATGGGAGGCCTTGCCTTCTTGTGGGAGGGAGTGGGGATGGGTCGGAAGAGGAGGCTGGGGGGCAGGAGAAGGAAAGAGGGGGATCTTTGATTGATGTGTAAAATGAATGAAAAAATTTTCTTAATAAAAAAACTAAGACTCCACATTAACTCTCTGCACAAACTTATTTAAATCACTCATCAATTCAAACCCTCAGATGTACTGTCACTCATGAAAAAAAACCTATAACCTGAGGGATGATAATTTATCAGAAAGGAAGGAGGCAAAGTCACTAACTCACTAGACATGTGGATAATGTCATTACCACTGTCCCTGAAGAATGTTTGAGGGACCTACAAACAGGATCTCTTGCTAGGAAACCTTCCCTACCAGCTATGCTTGGCTTCATAGTCTCTATGAAATGTACTTCCTATCTTAGTGGAGTCAGTAGCTGTTCTACTAAGGAAGTTCCATCAGCAAGATGGGTCTTCAATTGATAGTAGCTTTGGTAACACTCTGTCCACATCATCTTAATTGCCAAGACATGTTAGAGGCAGTGGACTACAGAAATGTGGAGCTTTATGGAAGAAGCGGAAACAGGATGAAGATTGCTGTTGTTCCAAAACACTGAGCTAGCTTCTCAGGATCTGTTTCTGCCTATGTTTGAAAGCCATGGAGTGGATTCCTGTGTTTCATAAAGACCATATATGAAAGCCTCCATGTAATGTAAGGTTTTTACCTTTGTGTATTCTGGGTAAGTAGATTCATTTGGAAGGTGGCAAGACCACAGATGGTCTTCTCAATAATAGGAAATGCCCTTAAATGGAGTCAGAGGAAGAACAGAAACACCTTCAGAAAAAGAAGTTCTGTTAGGCAGACACCAGCTCAGAGCAGTGTCTCCCCAACCCCTGGATCCCACAATCCTTTCCATTCTCCTCCTGATCTTGGCTTAGTTGGAGTCTCATTTAAACACTTCAGGAATATTGGTACATCTGCTATTACTGACCCTGCAATGTTACCCACCCAATCATTTTCCCCATTTTGTAGTTAAGGAAACAACACAGAAAAGCTAATTCATACACTCAACTTCAGGGAGCTACACAGACAGCAGTGCAGCTCCCTGGCTTCCTGTAGTCACACACAGGGCTTCCAGGCACTTATGATATTCAGCAAGACTTACACATATAATCACGTGTCAATGGCCCTCTCTGGTATTCTGTGTCCTGTGAAATTGAATGTGATTAATAAAACCACCTGGAAATGAAAAATACTTGCCTCTTTTTCTCTTCTACGAAGGTAAGTGACTGCTAGTTGTCAGAGAAGTAACTCACTTTAAAAATTCTTGTTCCCATGGCTACTAAGGCTGAATGGTGGACTATGACCAATGAATATGCAGTCATAATGGACCAGAATTTTAAACAGCCCTCTGATGTGTTAATAGCCTTTTAAAAAAGTAATTTACTTTTGAATTTATGCATGAATTCATTGTTATAATTTCCGGCGGCTTTACAAAAAAAATAATTGATGAAAACAAAAGAAAAAATAGTGCCATAGTGGAAGGGAAGAAAGACATTCAATTATAAAAGCAAAATATCTTCACTGGAGTGTATGGTGCCACCTTGCTTCCATAAACCTCTTAGATACAGAAACAGATTAGATATGGGAAGTCCATAGTTACTCAAATCTTGGGAAATTTTGTTTACCAAAAGCAACTTGGAGAGGCAATGGTTTATGTGGCTTATATTTCCACATCATAGTCCATCATCAAAAGAGGTCAGGACAGGAACTCCAGGCAGGAAACTGGAGGCAGGCACTAAATGAAGCAGAAGTCACTGCATACTGGCTCCTTCCCACAGCTTGCTCAGCTTGCTCAGCTTCCTTTTTCACACCTTCCAGGACCAGACACCCAGAGGTGACATTGCCCAGTGAGTTAGGTCCTCCTGTATCAATCATTAATCAAGAAATTCCCTATAGGATTGCCTGTAGGCAATCAGAAGAAGGCATTTTATTAACTGGGGTTCCTCCTGCCAGATTAACTTGTATCAATTTACAAACAAAACCAAACAAAAATCAAAAGTTTCCCCAGAAATGGCTGTCACCTAGTTACGCAGGTGATTATAAATATATATCCAGTAATCCTTCTTAGAATGGTTAAAATTTGAGAACCTCTCATACTGTAGATACATACTCAAAATGAAGCAGAAGAAAAGAGTGAGGAGAGAAGAGAAAAATGTGAAAATGGCTTTTTTTTTTTTAAGGAACTAGTTTCCTGCATTTAAAAAACAGGATTTTCTATTCATTTTACATGTCAACCACAGATTCCTCCTCTTCCCTCCTCCCACCCTCCCAGGCTTCCCACCCAACATACCCCCCAATCCCACATCCTCCAAGGCAAGGTCTCCCATAGGGAGTAAGCAGAGCCCAGTACACTCCATTGAGGCAAGTCCGAGCTCCTCCTCCTTGCACCAAGGATGCACAAAGTGTCTCACCATAGGCACTAGGCTCCAAAAAGCTGGCTCATGCATGAGCAACAGGTGCCAGTCCCACAGCCTGGGGGCCCTCCAAACAGTTCAAGCCAAACAACTGTCTCACTTATCCAGGTGGCCTAATACAGTACCATGGGGGCTCCTCAGCTATTGGTGAACAGTTTATGTGTCTCCCCTAGTTTGACTGGTATGTACTTTTTCCAGTCATGGTCTCAATATCACTTGCTCATATAATCCCTCCTCTCTCTCTTCGATTGGACTCCTGGAGCTCTGCCTGGGACCCGGGTGTGGATCTCTGCATCAGCTTCCATCAGTCACTGGATGAGGGTTCTATGATGACAGTTAGGGTATTCAGCCATCTAAACACCAGAGTAGGTCAGCTCAGGCACCCTCTCAATCATTGCCAGTAGTCTATGGTGGAGTTATCTTTGTGGATTCCTAGGGACCTCCCTAGCACTCTGCTTCTCCCTATTCCCATGGTGCCTTCATTTATCATGGTAGCTCTTTCCTTGTTCTCCCACTCTGTTCCTGATCCAGATTGAACCTCCCACTCCCCTAAATTCTCATTTTCCCATCTCTTGCCCTCCATTACCCCTCTAACCACCAGTTTGCTCATGTAGTTCTCATTCATTTCTCTGTTGCTTGGCGATCCTTGTGTCTTTTCTAGGGTCCTCTCTAGCTAGAGTTTTCCTGCCTGGCCCACAGTCAGGACAAATCTCTCTCACCTGCCAGTCCCACAGCCACTCAGACCCGACCAAGTAAACACAGAGACTTATATTGGTTACAAACTGTATGGCCGTGGCAGGCTTCTTGCTAACTGTTCCTACAGCTCAAATTAATCCATTTCTATAAATCTATACTTTGCCACATGGCTCGTGGCTTACTGGCATCTTCATATGCTGTTTGTCCTGGTGGCCGCTGGCAGTGTCTCTCTGAGTCAGCCTTCCACTTTCCATGTTTATTCTCCTCCTTGTCCCGCCTACACTTCCTGCCTAGCCAATGGCCAATCAGTGTTTTATTGACTAATCAGCAACACATTTGCCATACAGACCATCCCACAGCAGTCCTCCTTACTAGCTAGCCTCCCTGGAGCTGTAGGATGCAGTCTGGTTATCCTTTGCCTTATATCTAGTATCCACTTATGAGGGAGTACATACCATGTTTGTCTTTCTAAGTCTGGGTTACTTCACTCTGGATGATAGTTTCTAATTCCATCCATTTGCCTGCAAACCTCATGATGTCATTGTTTTTCTCTGCTGAGTAGTACTCCATTGTGTGTATATATACAACATTTTCTTTATCCATTCTTCAGTTGAGGGGCATCTAGATTGTTTCCAGGTCCTGTATATTAGAAATAATGCTACTATGAACATAGTTGAGCATGTGTCCTTGCGGTATGATTGAGCATTCCTTGGGTATATGCCCAAGAGTGGAATAGCTGGGTCTTGAGGGAGGTTGATTCCCAATTTTCTAAGAAAGTGCCGTATAGATTTACAAAATGGCTGTACAAGTTTTCATTCCCACCAACAGTGTAGGACTGTTCCCCTTGATCCACATCCTCTCCAACATAACCTGTCTTCAGGGTTTTTGATCTTAGCCATTCTGATGGGTGTAAGATGGTATCTCAGAGTTGTTTTGATTTGCATTTTCCTTATGACTAAGGATGTTGAGTAATTCCTTAAATGTCTTTCAGCCATTTGAGCTTCTTCTGTTGACAATTCTCTGTTTCATTCTATAGCCCACTTTTTAATTGGACTGTTAGGTATTTTGATGTCTAGTGTCATGAGTTCCTTATACATTCTGGAGATCAGCCTTCTGTCAGATGTGGGGTTGGTGAATATCTTTGCTCATCTTTCCTGCAGGCTGTCATTTTGTCTTATTGACCATGTCCTTTGCCCTACAAAAGCTTCTAAGTTTCAAGAGGTCCCATTTATTAATTGTTGTTCTCAGTGTCTGTGCTACTGTTGTTATATTTAGGAAATGATCTCTGGTGTGAATGCATTCAAGACTGCTTCCTACTTTCTCTTCAATCAGGTTCAGGCTAATTGGATTTATTGGTAATGTCTTTGATCCACTTGGACTTAAGTTTTGTGCATGGTGACAGATATGGATCTATTTGCAGTCTTCTACGTGTTGACATCCAGTTATGCCAGCACCATTTGTTGAAGATGCTTTCTTTTTTTCCATTGTACAGTTTTGGCTTCTTTGTCCAAAATCATATGTTCATAGGTGTGTGGATTAATGTCAGGGTCTTCAGTTTGGTTCCATTGGTCCACATTATGGCGGTATTTTATTTGTACTGAAATGTGATTTTAATTGTATGTTAGTAAATAAAGTTGCCCAGGGGTCAGAGCTAATAGCAAGCCATAGCAGAGCTGGGTGTTCATGGTATATGCCTTTAATCCCAGCACTTGGTAGGCAGAGCTAGGTAGATCTCTGTGTGTTCAAGGATACAGCCAGCATTGGAGACACATGCTCCAATGTGTGTCTGGAGGTCTGTACAGACAGGCAGTGACGAGGCAGTCATGTGGTTGGGTTTACAACCAATGAGAAGGCAGAACAGAAAGTGTATATGAAGACAGACAGAAAGCAGGTCTCTTTTGGAGAGGGCTCTTGGCTGAAGAGGCTAGCTGCAGTAGGCGGGTAAGGCTCTTAGCTCTGATCTCTCGGCTTTCTTCTTTGCATTGGTTCTGTGTTTCTTATTTAATAAGACGGTCGGTTACATCTACACCACATGTTGGTTTTTATGCCAGTACCAAGCTGTTTTTATTACTGTTGCTCTATAGTAGAGCTTGAAGTCAGGGATCGTGATGCCTCCAGAGGTTGTTTTATTGCACAGAATTCTTTTGGCTATCCTGGGATTTTTGTTTTTCCATATGAAGTTGAGTGTTGTTCTTTCCAGGTCTGTGAAGAATTGTGTTGGGATTTTGATGGGGAGTGCATTGAATCTGTAGACTGCTTTTGGTAAGATTGCCATTTTTACTATGTTTCTCTGATTTCTTTCTCAGCCCATTTGTATATAGGAGGGCCTCTGATTCTTTTTGAGTTAATCTTGTATTCTGCCACATTACTGAAGGGGTTTATCAGTGGTAGGAGTTCCTTGGTCGAATTTTTGTGGTCACTTATGTATACTATCATATCATTTGGAAATAGTGAAAGTTTGACTTCTTCTTTTCCAATTTGTATCCCCTTGATCTACTTTTGCTGTCTTATTGCTTTAGCTAGAACTTCAAGTACTACATTGAATAAATATGGGAAGAGTGGACAGCCTTGTCTTGTTCCTGATTTTAGTGGAATCGCTCTGAGTTTCTCTCTATTTACTTTGATGTTGACTGTTGGCTTGCTGTAAATTGCTTTTATTATATTTAAGTATGTTTCCTGTATTCCTGATCTCTCCAAGACCTTTATCATGAAGCGGTGTTGGATTTTGTCAAAGGCCTTTTCAGCATCTAGTAAAACGATCGAGTGTTTTTTTTCTTTCAGTTTGTTTATATGGTGTATTACTTTGACAGATTTTTGTATGTTGAACCAAATTTGCATCTCTTGGATGAAGCCTTCTTGATCATGGTGGATAATTTTTTTGATGTGTCTAGGAGTCTGTTGGTCAAAATTTTACTGAGTGTTTTTTAAAAATATTTATATTTTATAATTAATTTAATTTTTTTATTTATTTTATTTTATTTTATTTTTTTTATTTTTATTTTTTTTAATTTTTATTTTGCAATACAATTCAGTTCTACATATCAGCCACAGGTTCCCTTGTTCTCCCCCCTCCCGCCCCCCTCACCTTCCCCCCAGCCCGCCCCCCATTCCAATCTCCTCCAGGGCAAAGCCTTCTCCACAGACTGGGATCAACCTGGTGGACTCAGTCCAGGTAGGTCCAGTCCCCTCCTCCCATGCCGAGCCAAGGGACCCTGCAGAGGCCCCAGGTTTCAAACAGCCAACTCATGCAATGAGCACAGGACCCGGTCCCACTGCCTGGATGCCTCCCAAACAGATCAGGCCAATCAACTGTCTCACCCACTCAGAGGGCCTGATCCAGTTGGTGACCCCTCAGCCATTGGTTCATATTTCATGTGTTTCCGTTCGTTTGGCTATTTGTCTCTGTGCTTTATCCGACCTTGGTCTCAACAATTCTCGCTCATATAAACCCTCCTCATTCTCGCTAATTGGACTCCCAGAGATCCACCTGGGGCCTAGTCATGGATCTCTGCATCCAGATCCCTCAGTAGTTGGATGAGGTTTCTAGCACGACAATTAGGGTGTTTGGCCATCCCATCACCAGAGTAGGTCAGTTCGGACTGTCTCTCGACCATTGCCAGCAGTCTGTTGTGGGGGTATCTTTGTGGATTTCTGTGGGCCTCTCTAGCACTTTGTTTCTTCCTATTCTCATGTGGTCTTCATTTACCATGGTCTCCTATTCCTTGTTCTCCCTCTCTGTTGTTGATCCAGCTGGGATCTCCCGCTCCCCCAAGCTCTCTTTCCATCGACCCTCGCCCTTCACTACCCCCACTCATGTCCAGGCTGTTCATGTAGATCTCAAGCGGGTGTAGCCATCCTGATATCCAGCAAAATAGACTTCAAACTAAAATCAATCAAAAGAGATCAAGAAGGGCATTACATACTCATTACAGGAAAGATCCACCAAGATGAAGTCTCAATTCTGAACATTTATGCCCCAAACACAAGGGCACCCACATATGTAAAAGAAACATTATTAAAGCTTAAATCACATATAAAACCCCACACATTAATAGTGGGAGACCTCAACACCCCACTTTCACCACTGGACAGATCCCCCAAATCGAAACTTAACAGAGAAATAAAGGACTTAACTGATGTCATGACTCAAATGGACTTAATCAACATCTACAGAACATTCCATCCTAACAAAAAAGAATATACCTTCTTCTCAGCACCCCATGGAACCTTCTCTAAAATCGACCACATACTTGGTCACAAAGCAAATCTAAACAGATACAAAACAATTAGAATAACCTCCTGTGTTCTATCAGACCACCATGGTCTAAAGTTGGATTTCAACAACAACAAAAACTACAGAAAACCTACAATCTCATGGAAACTGAACAATACCCACCTGAATCACCAATGGGTTAAGGAAGAAATAAAGAAAGAAATTAAAGACTTCCTAGAGATCAACGAAAATGAAGACACCACATATCCAAACCTATGGGACACTATGAAAGCAGTACTAAGAGGGAAATTCATAGCACTAAACTCCCACATAAATAAGCTGGAGAAATCTCACACTAGTGACTTAACAGCACACCTGAAAGTTCTAGAACAGGAAGAAGCAAAGTCTCCCAGGAAAAATAGATGCCAGGAAATTATCAAAGTGAGAGCTGAAATCAATAAAATAGAAACAAAGAGAACAATACAAAAAATTAATGAAACAAAGAGTTGGTTCTTTGAGAAAATCAACAAGATAGACAAGCCCTTATCCAAACTAACCAAAAGACAGAGAGAGAGCATCCAAATCAACAAAATCAGAAATGAAAAGGGGGACATAACAACAGACATTGAGGAAATCCAGAGAATCATCAGGTCATACTTCAAAAACCTCTATTCCACAAAACTGGAAAACCTAAAAGAAATGGATAATTTTCTGGATAGGTACCACATACCTAAATTAAATCAAGACCAGATAAACTATTTAAATAGTCCAATAACCCCTAATGAAACAGAAACAGTCATTGAAAGTCTCCCAACCAAAAAAAGCCCAGGACCAGATGGTTTCAGTGCAGAATTCTACCAGATCTTCAAAGAAGAGTTAATACCAATACTCTCTAAATTGTTCCATACAATAGAAACAGAAGGAACATTACCAAACTCCTTCTATGAGGCTACAATTACCCTGATTCCCAAACCAAACAAGGATACAACAAAGAAAGAGAACTACAGACCGATCTCCCTCATGAACATTGATGCAAAAATACTCAATAAAATACTGGCAAACAGACTCCAAGACCACATCAAAACAATTATCCACCATGATCAAGTAGGATTCATTCCAGGGATGCAAGGATGGTTCAACATACGAAAGTCTGTCAATGTGATACACCATATAAACAAACTCAAAGAAAAAACCACATGATCATCTCACTAGATGCTGAAAAGGCATTTGACAAAATCCAATACCCCTTCATGATAAAGGTCTTGGAGCGATCAGGAGTACAGGGAACATACCTAAACATAATAAAGGCAATTTACAGCAAGCCAACAGCCAACATCAAATTAAATGGAGAGAAACTCAAAGCAATTCCACTAAAATCAGGAACGAGGCAAGGCTGTCCGCTCTCCCCATACTTATTCAATATAGTACTTGAAGTTCTAGCCAGAGCAATAAGACAACATAAGGAGATTAAGGGGATACAAATTGGAAAGGAAGAAGTCAAGCTTTCCCTATTTGCAGATGACATGATAGTATACTTGAGCAACCCCAAAGATTCCACCAAGGAACTGATACAGCTTATAAACACCTTCAGCAACATAGCAGGATACAAGATCAACTCCAAAAAATCAGTAGCCCTCCTATATACAATGGACAAAAAAGCGGAGAAGGAAATCAGAGATACATCACCCTTTACTATAGCCACAAATGACATAAAATACCTTGGGGTAATACTAACCAAGCAAGTGAAGGACCTATATGACAAGAACTTTAAGTCCCTGAAAAAAGAAATTGAAGAAGATGTCAGAAAATGGAAAGATCTCCCATGCTCATGGATAGGCAGAACTAACATAGTAATTAATTTAATTTTACATATCAGCCACGGATTCCCCCATCCTCCCTCCTCCCATCTGCCAGCCTTCCCCCTAATCCACCCCCCAATTCTCACCTCATCCAGGAAAAGTTCTCCCCTGTGGAGTCAGCCCAGCCTGGTAGATTCAGTTGAGGCCGGTCCAGTCCCCTCCTCCCTACACCAAGGCTGAGCAAAGTTTCTCAGCTTAGGCCTTAGGTTCCAAAAAGCCAGCTCATACACCAAGGACAGGTCCCGGTTCCACCACCTGGGGTCCTCCTAAACAGTTCAAACTATTCAACTGTCTCACTTATCCAGAGGGCCTGGTCCAGTTACTTGGGGCTCCTTAGCTATTGGCTCATAGTTCATGTATTTCTGTTAATTTTGCTATTTGTGCCTATGCTTTCTCCAATCATGGTCTCAATATCTCTTGCTCATATAATCCCTCTCCTCTCTCACTGATTAGACTCCTGGAGCTCCACCTTGGGGTTTGGCCATGGATTTCTGCATCTGCTTCCATCAGTCACTGGATGAGAGTTCTATCATGACAGTTAGGGTATTCGGCCATCAGATCACCAGATGAGTTCAGCTCAGGCACTCTCTCGACCATTGCCCATAGTCTATAGTGGAGGTATCTTTGTGGTTTTTCTGGGGGCTCTCTAGCACCCTGCTTCTTCTTATTCCCATGGGGTCTTCATTTACCATGATATCTCTTTTCTTGTTCTCACACTCTGTTCCTGCTCAAGCTGGGACATTCTGCTCTCCTAAGCTCTCAGATTCCCCTGTCCTCCTTCCTCCTATTTGCCAGCCTTCTCCCCAATCCTTTCCCTGACCCTTTCACTCCCATTACCTCTCCCTTTACTCCCAGTTTGCTCATGTAGATCTCATCCATTTCTCTGTCATCCCTGTGTCTTTCTTACTGTCCTCTTTACTAGGTAGCCTCCCTGGAGCTGTAGGATGCAGTCTGGTTATCCTTTGCCTTATATCTAGAATCCACTTATGAGGGAGTACATACCATGTTTGTCTTTCTGAGTCTGGGTTACTTCACTCTGGATGATATTTTCTAATTCCATCCATTTGCCTGCAAACCTCATGATGTCATTGTTTTTCTCTGCTGAGTAGTACTCCATTGTGTGTATATATACAACATTTTCTTTATCCATTCTTCAGTTGAGGGGCATCTAGATTGTTTCCAGGTTTTGGATATTAAAAATAATGCTACTATGAACATAGTTGAGCATTTGTCCTTGTGGTATGATTGAGCATTCCTTGGGTTTATGCCCAAGAGTGGAATAGCTGGGTCTTGAGGGAGGTTGATTCCCAATTTTCTAAGAAAGTGCAGTATTGATTTGCAAAATGGCTGTACAAGTTTTCATTCCCACCAACAGTGTAGGAGTGTTCCCCTTGATCCACATCCTCTCCAACATAACCTGTCTTCAGAGTTTTTGATCTTAGCCATTCTGACAGGTGTAAGATGATATCTCAGAGTTGTTTTGATTTGCATTTCCCTGATGATTAAGGATGTTGAGTAATTCCTTAAATGTCTTTCAGCCATTTGAGCTTCTTCTGTTGACAATTCTCTGTTTAGCTCTGTAGCCCACTTTTTAATTGGACTGTTAGGTATTTGGATGTCTAATTTCTGGAATTCTTTATACATTCTGGAGATCAGCTTTCTGTCAGATGTGGGGTTGGTGAAGATCTTTTCCCATTCTGTAGGCTGTCTTTTTGTCTTATTGACCATGTCCTTTGCCCTACAAAAGCTTCTAAGTTTCAAGAGGTCCTATTTATTAATTGTTGTTCTCAGTGTCTGTGCTACTGTTGTTATATTTAGGAAGTGATCTCTGGTGTTAATGCATTCAAGATTACTTCCTACTTTTTCTTCAATCAGGTTTAGAGTAACCAGATTTATGTTGAGGTCTTTGATCCACTTGGACTTAAGTTTTGTGCATAGTGATACATATGGATCTATTTGTAGTCTTCTATATGTTGACATCCAGTTATGCCAGCACCATTTGTTGAAGATGCTTTCTTTTTTCAGTTGTATAGGTTTGGCTTCTTTGTCGAAAATCATATGTTCATAGGTGTGTGGATTAATGTCAGGGTCTTCAGTTTGGTTCCATTTGTTCACATGTTGGTATTTATGTCAGTATCAAGCTGTTTTTATTACTGTTGCTCTATAGTAGAGCTTGAAGTCAGGGATCGTGATGCTTCCAGAGGTTGTTTTATTGTGCAGGATTCTTTTGGCTATCCTGGGTTTTTTGTTTTTCCATATGAAGTTGAGTATTATTCTTTCCAGTTCTGTGAAGAATTGTGTTGGGATTTTGATGGGGAGTGCACTGAATCTGTAGACTGCTTTTGGTAAGATTGCCATTTTTACTACGTTAATCCTACCTATCCATGAGCATGGGAGCTCTTTCCATTTTTTGAGATCTTCTTCAATTTCTTTCTTCAGAGACTTAAAGTTATTGTCACACTGGTCCTTCACTTGTTTAGTTAGAGTTACTCCAAGGCATTTTACATTATTTGTGGCTATTGTAAAGGGTGATGTATCTGTGATTTCTTTCTCAGCCCATTTGTCATTTGTATATAGGAGGGCTACTGATTTTTTGAGTTAATCTTGTATCCTGCTATACTGCTGAAGGTGTTTTTGAGCTGTTCCTTGGTGTAATTTTTGTGGTCACTTATGTATACTATCATGTCATCGGGAAATAGTGAAAGCTTGACTTTTCCTTTCCAATTTATATCCCCTTGATCTCCTCATGTTGTCTTATTGCTCTAGCTAGAACTTCAAGTACCATATTGAATAAGTATGGAGAGAGTGGACAGCCTTGTCTTGTTCCTGATTTTAGTGGAATCACTTTGAGTTTCTCCATTTACTTTGATGTTGGCTGTTAGCTTGCTGTAAATTGCCTTTATTAAGTTTAGGTATGTTTCCTGATCTCTCCAAGACCTTTATCATGAAGGGGTGTTGGATTTTGTCAAAGGCCTTTTCAGCATCTAGTGAGATGATCATGTGTTTTTTCCTTTCAGTTTGTTTATATGGTGTATTACATTGACAGACTTTCATATGTTGGGCCACCCTTGCATCTCTTGGATGAAGCCTTCTTGATCATGGTGGATAATTGTTTTGATGTGTTCTTGGAGTCTGTTTGCCAATGTTTTATTGAGTATTTTTGCATCAGTGTTCATGAGTGAGATTGGTCTGTATTTCTCTTTCTTTGTTGTATCTTTGTTTGTTTTGGGAATCAGGGTAATTGTAGCCTCATAGAAGGAGTGTGGTAACGTTCTTTCTGTTTCTACTTTGTGGATCAATTTAAGGAGAATTGATATTATCTCTTCTTTGAAGATCTGATAGAATTCTGTGCTGAAACCATCTCTTCCTGGACTTTTTTTTTTGGTTGGGAGACTTTTAAAGACTGTTTATATTTCCTTAAGTGTTATTGGTTTATTCTGGCAGAATTCTACCAGAATTTCAAAGAAGAGCTAATTCCAACACTCTTCAAATTGTCCCACACAATAGAAACAGAAGGAACATTACCAAACTCTTTTTATGAGGCTACAGTTACCATGACACCCAAAACACAAAGATGCAACAAAGACAGAAAATTACAGACAAATATCACTCATGAACATTGATGCAAAAATACTCAATAAAATATTGGCAAACAGACTTCAAGAACACATCAAAAAATTACCCACCATGATTAAGAAATCTAACTTTAAACCATGATGATCTGAAAATATACAGGAGGTTATTCCAATTTTTTTTCTGTTGAGATTTGCTTTGTGACTGAGTATGTGGTCAATTTTAGAGAAGGTTCCATGGAGTGCTGATAAGAAGGTATATTCTTTTTTTTATGGTGGAATGTTCTTTAGATATCTATTAAGTCCATTTGAGTCATAACATCAGTTAAGCCCCTTGTTTCTCTGTTAAGTTTCCATGTGGCAGATTTGTCCAGTAGTGAGAGTGGGGTTTTGAAGTCTCCCACTGTTATGTGTGGGGTTTTATGTGTAATTTAGTAATTTATATATATATATATATATATATATATATATATATATATATATATATATATATATATACCCTTTTGTTTGTGGTATAAATGTTCAGAATTGAAACTTCATCTTGGTGGATCTTTCCTATGATGAGTATATAATGCCTTTCTCGTTCTCTTTGTATTGGTTTTAGTTTGAAGTGTATTTTGTTATATATTAGGATAGCTACACCCGCTTGCTTCTTAAGACCATTTGATTGGAAAGTCTTTTCCCAGCCTATTATTCTGAGGTAGTGTCTATCTTTGAAGTTGAGGTGTTTTTCTTGTATGCAGCAAAAAGATGGGTCCTGCTTTCATATCCATTGTTAGCCTGTGTCTTTTTATAGTTGAATATCAAGTCCATTGATAATAAGGGATATTAATGACCAGTGATTGTTAATTCCTATTATCTTTTGGTGGCAGTGTGCATGTATTTCTCTTTTTGGGATTTAGTGTGTGGGGTTATCTATTGCCTGTGTTTTTGTTTGTGTATTTAACCTTCTTAGGTTGGAATTTTCTTTGTAGTGCTGTCTGTTGGGCTGGATTTGTGCATAGGTATTGTTTAAATCATGTTTTGTCTTGGAATGTCTTGTCCACTCCGTCTACAGTGATAGAAATTTTTGCTGGTTATATTAGTCTAGGATGGCATCCATGGTCTCTTAGTGTCTGCATTACATCTGTCCCGGTCCTTCTGGCTTTCAATGTCTCCATTGAGAAGTCAGGTGTTATTCTGATGGGTCTGCCTTTATAAGTCACTTGGCCTTTTTCCTTTGCTCCTCTTAATATTTTTTCTTTATTCTGTAGGTTTAGTTGTTTAATTATTACGTGGTGAGGGGACTTTTTTTGGGGGTGGTCTAGTCTGTTTGGTGTTCTATAAGCTTCTTGTTTCATCATAGTTATTTCCTTCTTTAAGTTGGGCAAGTTTTCTTCTGTGATCTTGTTGAGTGTATTTTCTGTGCTTTTGAGTTTTTATTCTTCTCCTTCTTCTATCCTTATTATTCTTAGGTTTGGCTTTTTCATGGTGTCTCAGATTTCCTGAACATTCTGTGCTATGACTTTTTTGACTTTGGTATTTTCTTTGACTGACGATTCTATTTCCTCTATTGTATCCTCTACACCAGAGATTCTCTCTTCCATCTCTTGTATTCTGTTGGTTATGCTTGCATCTGTGTTTCCTGTTTGTTTACTCAGATTTTCTATTTCCAGCATTCCCTCTGTTTGTGTCCTCGTCATTGTTTCTATTTCCCCTTTCACGTCTTGAACTATTTTCCTCGCATATTTAATTGCCTTTTCATGGTTTTCTTGGCTTTCTTTAAGGGATTTATTTATTTTTTCCAATTTTTGTCTTTTCCTTTATTTCTTTTTTGATTTCTCCAATTTTTTGTTTGTCTTTTTCTCAGTTTCTTTATTGATTTCTTCCAATTTTTTTGTTTGTCTTTTCCTATAGTTTTTCAAGGGATTTTCCCCTTTTTTCTTGAAATGCCTCTACCATCTTTATGAAGCTATTTTTATGGTCACTTTCTTCTGCTTCTTCTACATCGTGATGTTCAGTTCTTGCTGTTGGAAAAGGGCTAGGTTCTGGTGATGCTATATTGCTTGTTATGTTGTTGTATGTATTTTTGCATTCACATCTGCCTATCTCTTCCTCTGATAGGTATAAGAGGTGCCTGTGTCTGTGTGAGTTGTTATTGGTCCACTCTGTGCTTGTAGTGCCTGTGTCTCAGTGGACCCCTCTGGATCCAATCTTAGCTCTTGGTCTAATTGGAGCTTATGGAGCCACTCTTTTTCTAATGAGGCCTGTTGATTCAGTGAAAGCTGCTGGATTCTGTGTCTCAGGAAGCCTCTCTTGGTCCAAAGAGAGCTGGCAGATTCTATGTCTCAGAAAGCCACTCTTGGTCTGAGGGCTGGTGGATTCCCTGTTTCAGAAAGTTACTCTTGTTCCAATGAGAGCTCTCAGCCAATTTATAGCTGCTTGTTTGGTTTCTGTGCCTCAGAAAGCTACTGGGGTCACAGGCAGATGGGTGTTGGGGCATGGCATAGAACTTGTATATTGTAGGGGCCCATAGCGGGTTTTGGTGTTGGGGGGGGAGGCTTCCTGCAAGAATTTTTGCTGCTGGCCAGCAACTGGCAAAGAGTTGTTGGTTGATCCTGGGGACTGGTTCTGTCCCAGGGCCTGGGTCCAAGGCCAGGACTCTCTGGGTGTGAGAAGAGTCACTCACCTCTTGGTCCAATGAGAGCTGGCCCTAACCCCTTTTTCTAATGGATGAATCATCCAGACAAAACATGAAGAGAGAAATGAGGGTTAAATGACATCCTAGATCAAATGTACCTGACAAATATCTATAGATATTCTGTGCAAACACAGAGTATACCTTATTCTCGGTATCCCATTGAACTTTCACTGAGCAGACCTCATATTGAGACACAAAACATGTCTACACATACAGGAAACATTAAAATCACTCACTGTGGTATATCAGCCCACAATAGACTAAAGTTAGATAACAACAACAGTAGAAACCACAGAATATAATTGTGGAAACTGAAAATCACACTTCTAAACAATGAGTGAATTACTGAAGAAATGAAAAACAAAATTAAAGAATTCCTAAAACTGAATAAAAATGAAAACACAACACAAAAATCTATAGCATACAATGAAGGCAGTCCTAAGAGGAAAATTTATAGCTCTAAGTGCCTATATCACAAAAAAGAGACTGCAGAGTGCCTTGCTCTGAATGGGATGTCTATATTATACCTCTCCCTCTCAAGACTCACCTATCATCACAGAAGAGAGGACAGAAAAAATTTAAGATCAGAGGTGGTGGGTGAATATAATACAGAGGTGTTTTCTGAATACAAAGCAGTTGTACATATGACCTCACCATAGCTATGGCAGTATGCACACGACCTGCACAAACTCAAGCAGACAAATCCCATCATGGAGGGAGAAGGCAAATATAACATCCCACCCCATCTAAGGAGCCTTTGGCAAATGATAGTTGCTGCTTTAAGGGTATGACACCTGGTAAGTCTGGGATGTCTCCACACCCAAGAGTATTGGCAGTGCAAACTGGATTCCATGGAGGAAAAGGGGGAGCAGGAACTTAGGTAAGGCTGCATGGAGGAAAAGGGGGAGTAGGAACTGAGGTAAGGCTGCATGGAGGAAAGGAGGGAGCAGGAATTGAGGTAATGCTGCTGACAGCAGTTGGAGAGGGGAAACATTTTAGACAAATAAACCAAAGCAAAGAGAAGTCCAAAATGAAAAAAACATTACAGATGTACAAGAAGACATTACAACAGAACCAAGTGAAATCTACATTCTTGTAAGGAAATTCTTCAAAAACCTATATTCCACCAAAATGGAAACCTAAAAAACGGATGAATATCATAATACATATATGACCTTTGAAAGTTAAACCAAGAAGAGATGAAACATTTTAAACAGATCCATCACAAACAATGACATTGAAACAGCACTAAAAGAGTCCAGTTTTCCAGTACCCAATGGTCAGCCCTAGAAACATATGCATGCAAGTAAACACTGAATGAACTCAGCAAGCAGTATTTCTAATTTATAATAATGTATATAAATATATTATTCTTTTATATGTATATGTAATAACAATAGTTAAAGAAGAGGCTATGAATTATGGAAAGATGAAGGGACTGGAACATGGAAGAAGTATAAGAGAGTATAAGAAGGGGTAGAATTATACGTAAATTATTACAGTTTTATTAAATTTTAAAAACTTTTATCTTCTCATATGGAAAGCTACTACTAAACAACCTCATCTAACACGAGAGAGATTATGCCTGGTCTAAACAAATTTCACCACTAAATGAATCCTCTAGTTCCAGGAATGGGTTACATCTGTTTAAGTTGTTGGACTAAGGGGCCCCTCTGAAATCCACAAACACCATAGGCTATTGCCAGGGCTATTGGTTGCTCTCCACTCACTGATGGTAAGGCATTATTGCTGAAGGACAACATCTGTATCATCTGCATATCTATTGAACATGGAGAAATATAGCTGTTGCCTAAATAGAGCCTTTATTCTACTGACTAGTGTTCATGGTACTGGAAGGTACTCTGCATGCTACCAGAGAAGAAAGGTAACCACCCTAGGTAACAACCTACAATCCCTAGGATCTATGGTGCAATAGTGAGATTAATGTAGTAGAAGCAACCATCCACTCTCTGATTAGTCTGAATCCATGAGATGGATCCCATGACAGATGCTGCTTGGGTAACCAAGATTGAGACTAGATATGCCGTAGGCCTAGCAGTAAACCAAATACTACTGTTCTGCTAAAGAAACATAACAAAAATGACTCCTAACCACATTCTGCCATCCCCATAGATAAGAATCTCATTCAGTCATCATCAGAGAAATGTCTTCTTGCAGTAGGTAGGAACTAATACAGAGACCCACAACTGGACACTGTGCAGAGATTGAAAAACTTTGGAATTCTCAATAGGATGTCTTCATCAAATCCATTTTCTCAGGACTCAGGGAGCAATGCAGAAGAGGAGGCAGAAAGAAGTTAAGATCAAAAAGAGATGGATGACACCAAGGAAACAGTGTCTTTCAGAAACACCAGGACTAATGCTCATATGAACTCACAGAGATGGTGGCAGCATGCATAGGGACTAGCCAGACATGATCCCGGTGACAAGAGAAGGAAGTGGATAGGAACCCCCATCCCTAACCAAGATGCTAGCTCTAACAGACACCCTCTTGCACAGGAAAAATCCAGTTTCTACAATGGAGTCCCATAAGGTATACAAACCACACATATGGGTAGGCCCCATGCCCAGCAACACATGGCCAACAAAGAATGAACTCAATGGTGTTTCTGGTGATACTTTTTGTCTCATATTGCTTTGTTCAGGCATTTTTTATTGTACTGGTCTTTTGCTTGTATACTGTGGTTTCTGATTTTGTGTTTTTATAGATTTTATTATTTTTTTTGTTTGTGTGTGTGCGTGTGTTGTGCTTTCTCACTGTTTTTTTAAAATTCTGGATTACTTCCTCTTTATTTCTTTTCTAAAAGAGAAAAAGAAAGTGTGGAGTCACATGGGTGGAGAGAATATGGGAGAAGATGGGGGACAGGAAAGCGCAGAATGTACTTTAGGAATTTTCAATTAAAATAACCTGCTCATCAAAAGGCTCATGCCCATGTAGATTTACCTCAGAATTTTAGAAAAGCTTTAAAGAAGTAGTAAAGTTGATGGTTCCCCAACTGTTGCATAAAATAGAAAACAAAAGAATGCTTCAAAAAAAAATTTTGCAAACCAAATTTCCCTGGTTCCTAAACCAAATAAAGACATTAACAAAAATAAAAACTACAGACCAACCAATCTGAGGATCATAAATGCAAATTTTCTCAATAAAGCACTAAAGGAAGGTCAGCAGAACATGGGCTAATCTGGGAACTAGAGACTGTCCCCCGCTTCAAGAAAGGCTGCTGTTTGCTCCCCAGTCACCTCCCACCCGACCCTAACGATTTCAACTGCCCCCTTAAGCAAATTGCAACTGTTACAAACTGCTAAGTGGGGAGGGTAGCTACAAAAATTATGGACACATTCCCACGTTGGGATGGCTTCTCCCATATCCTTGACAGAAACTGATTGTCCTTATAAATTTCGTTGCTTTTGTTCTGTTCTTCTCTATGCTCCTGTCAATCTATAAGGTACTTTCCCTCTGTCAGCCTCCCTCAGATCAGCAACTGTTACTTTGTGTTGCTACCCTAAAGATCTCTACTTTCACTCTCTGGCAGTTGTCATTTTCACATCCAGGCCTGGATCACAAGCTATCATACACTCAGTGGTTCCTGTCTCTCGAACTGTCACTCCATTTTCCTAAGAGGGTTTTCTTTCCAGGATGTACATTTCTTTATCAAGCCCATGGTGGTTACTTAATGGTATCCTATGTGGTAGCTCTATTTTCTGAAAATATCATTTAATTCTCAAAGAGACTGGTTTTGCTGGACCTTGAAACAAAGTTAATAACATGCCTTAAGATAATTTAAGACTGTGTATGTAATCTGTTGTCCTACTGTGTGCTCAGCTTGTTTCAGTTTAACCTGCCTTTAAGAGAATAATGTAACCAACCTGATTATGCCTTGGATCTCCCATGTGATCAGCTTTTACAACCTAAGCGAAATGCATAACTTTAGTCTTATGTACTCTTGCATGGCCCTGACCCAGAATAATCTGTACCTATGTGTGTGTTGTGATAATATTTTTCTAGAAACAGTCAACAGGTTGAAGTAACCTTAAACAACAACTATCCCATAAACGTTGAAAGCAACACACAGATATCGGCTGATAATATTTTCAGGTCCAGAGAAACACTGTTGGGAACCATGCAGCCTAGTCCAATAGGTTTCCTCAGGACAAGGCATCTGTGGAATTGGACTCTCACTTGGCAAGGATGTGTAGACTACAGGACAGTGTAGGAATTTGCAAAATTCATGCAGCTTGCAGGCTCTTTTCTCTTTCATTATACTGGTGATTCTTTGGGTGGTTTTTAGTTTTACTTTGTCAGCTATGTTCAAATAAGCATTATTCATAATAGCAAGAACCTAGAAACAACCTAGATGCCCTTCAACTGAAGAATGGATAAAGAAAATATGGCACATATACACAATGGAGTACTACTCAGCAGTAAAAAAACAATGACATCATGAAATTTGCAGTCATATTGATAGATCTACAAAATATCATCTTGAGTGAGGTAACCCAGACTCAGAAGGACAAACATAGTATGTACTCACTCATAAGGGGATACTAGATGTGAGGGAAGGAATGGCCAGACTACAACCCATAACTCTGGAGAGGCTAGCTAACAGAAAAAGACCCTAGGAGGGACACATGGATGACCCTGTGAAGGAGAATTGGATGAGATGTACATGAGTGAACTGGATGGGGAAGTGCCAGAGGGCAAGGAGTGGGGGATGACAACATAGGGAAATGGGAGTGTCAAGCTGGAACGGGGACAGAGTGGGAGGGCAGGGAGGAAGATAGCATGATAGATGAGAAAATCATGGGAATAGGAAGAGCAGGATGCTGGGGAGGCTCTCAGGAATCCACAAGGATGACCCTACTTGGGAGGCTGGCAGTGGTCTAGAGGGTGCGTGGACTGGTCTATTCTGGTGAATACCCTAACAGTCATCATAGAGCATTTGTCCAGTGACTGGTGGAGGCAGATGCAGATATCCATGGACAGGCACATGGCTGAGCTCTGGGAATCTAATCAATAAGAGAAAAGAGGGATTCTGCATGCAGGTGACGTTGAGATCATGAAGGGAAGACATGCAGAGATGACTGGCCACACTGGTGGAAGTGCTTGAACTCTAGACTCGTGGCTGTGGAGCCCCCATGGGACTGGACTAGGCCCTCTAGACACAGAGGAAAGTTGTTCGGCTCAAACTATTTGGGGGTTACCCAGAAGGGGGGTTGGGATCTGTCCCTGGTGCACGGGCAGGCTTTTGGGAGCCCAGTGTCTGTGGTGTGACACCTTGCGCAGCCTTGATGCAGTGGGGCGGGGCTTGGACTTGCTCAGTATGCCAGGCTCTGCTGACTCCCCATGGGAGACCTTGATTTGGGGGTTGTGGGGATATGGGGTGGCTTGGGAGGAAGGGCTGGGGGGTGGGAGGATGGAGGAGATGGGATCTGGGGGTGGTATGTAGAGTGAGTAGAAAATTTCTTAATAAAGAAAAATGAAAAACTTTAATTAATACATAAAAAGTAAAATAGAAAAATAAAAAACCTGAATGGCCAATAGCTGAGCAGAGGAGGGATAGGCAGGGCTGGTGGAAGAAAAGAAAAAGAGACACCAGGGCCAGCCAGTGCCCAGCCAATCAGATACATAGGAAGCAGGAAAACAGGATGGACAGTACACAGATGAGGTAAATGAAACTCAGGGCAGCACATAGATTAATAGAAATAGGTTAATTTAAGTTTTAAAAAAAGCTAGCTAGAAATAGGCCTAAGCTAAGGCTGCACATTCATAATTAATAAATAATAAGTCTCTGTGTTATGATTTGGGGCTGGCATTACAAGAAAGCCTCAAACACTACATGTTCTGTACACTCAAAACAGGGCTAGGTAGTGTGCAAGATGGTACAGGGAAAACTAGTTCTAGAGGATCTCATTAGGAAAACCCAGTCCAGGAGGTATATGTCTAAAGCCAGGCCATATGAGGTAGAATGGGGCAGATTGCTTTGCTTCTTGGAGAACTCACCTCAGAATTCCTCCATTGGCTCCTTGAAAGGGAGCAATGGCTGGGAGAAGAGAATTGTGATACATTTCAAGTTTCATTGGAATGTCGTAGGGAAAGCCAGTGTGTGGTCTCTGCATTCAGAACAAGGCCTGGGGCTGAAGGGGCACATCTATAGGGGGTTCTGGTGGCACTTGGCAGATAAAGTTGGTGCACATACTGCTTGAACACAGCTTGATTCCAGAGTGAAGTTTATATGCTGACAGCAGAGCATCTTTGTAGCTCACCAGGCAAGTCAGTCTGCTATGCAAGGTGTAGAGTATGGAGGCCAAGGCACCTGATCAGTTCTCAGAGTACTAAGCAGAGAAAGCAAGTGAAGTAACTGAGTCTTAACTGGCCTTCAGAGCAAGGCCAATGTGTATATGCATAGACCAGGCATGAAAGGTTCTATAGAACATCACCATGTAAAGCAGTGCAGGTTTGTTGCATCTAGAACTTGGGAGTGTGTTAATAGCTTAGACAGGCTTGGCTCCAGGAGTGACCAGGGAATGCTAATGCAGGAGCTCAGTTATGGGTGTTAAGCCTCCGAGTGTGCATAAGGCACTGGCATGAAACCTATGAGGAACACACCAGGCAAAACTGCAAACGGGACATCAGGAGATGCTATGAAAATGACACAGGCAGCCTTGATTCTCAGAATCCTTTTCAGGGAAATCCAGTGCAATAACTGTGAGACAGAAGAAGCTTGACTTAGAAGTGTGGTGATGTAGAGGCCTTGCAAGGTCCTGTGGTGTTTCATCAGACAAGCCAGTACATACAGAGCTAAGAATGTGGGTCCATCCCCAAGAAAGACACAGGGATCGCCCAATGACAGAGAAATGGAATGAGATCTACATGAACAGCCTGGACATGAGTGGGGGTAGTGAAGGGCGAGGGTCGAGGGAAAGAGAGCTTGGTTGAGTGGGAGATCCCAGCTGGATCAACAACAGAGAGGGAGAACAAGGAATAGGAGACCATGGTAAATGAAGACCACATGAGAATAGGAAGAAACAAAGTGCTAGAGAGGCCCACAGAAATCCACAAAGATACCCCCACAACAGACTGCTGGCAATGGTCGAGAGACAGTCCGAACTGACCTACTCTGGTGATGGGATGGCCAAACACCCTAATTGTCGTGCTAGAAACCTCATCCAACTACTGAGGAATCTGGATGCAGAGATCCATGACTAGGCCCCAGGTGGATCTCTGGGAGTCCAATTAGCGAGAATGAGGAGGGTTTATATGAGAGAGAATTGTTGAGATCAAGGTCGGATAAAGCACAGAGACAAATAGCCAAAGAAACGGAAACACATGAAATATGAACCAATGGCTGAGGGGTCACCAACTGGATCAGACCCTCTGAGTGGGTGAGACAGTTGATTGGCCTGATCTGTTTGGGAGGCATCCAGGCAGTGGCACCGGGTCCTGTGCTCATTGCATGAGTCGGCTGTTTGAAACCTGGGGCCTATGGAGGATGGCTTGGCTCGGCCTGGGAGGAGGGGACTGGACCTACCTGGACTGAGTCCACCAGGTTGATCTCAGTCTGTGGGGAAGGCTTTGCCCTGGAGGAGATTGGAATGTGGGGCGGGCTGGGGGGAAGGTGAGGGGGGCGGGAGGGGGGAGAACAAGGGAATCTGTGCCTGTATGTAGAACTGAATTGTATTACAAAATAAAAATTAAAAAAAAAAAAAGAATGTGGGTCCATGATTCCACAGGTTCCAAAGAACTCACGGAGTTAACCCAAGCTGGAGGCAAGTAACCCGAGTGTTTAACTAGGACTAGAATGAGGGGGTAGATCTTGTGGGTGTGTTTCTGGGGAGTTTAGCAGTCAAAACCTGTGTGCTACCTGCACACCCAGAACTAGGTTTGGGAGCATGCAGGTGGTTCTGGCAGGCTTGGTTCAGTGGAACTCACCAGGAAATTTTTCTATAGGAGCTACTTGCTGGATAAGTGGAAATGGAGCTGGTCGGCAAATTTGTGGTCATCGGGCAAAGCTGATGTACATGTGTGCAGCCAGAGTTAACACTGAACTGTGGAAATGATGCAGGTATTCTTGGATCTGGGTGAACTCTCCAGGAAATGAAGCTTCATTAACTGTTTGACTGTGACCTGGACTAGGTCTGTGAGTGTGGAGAAGGCTCTGGCCATGTGCTTTTAAATTCACGTGGCAAATCTGGCAAGCAATATGAACATCCAGAAATAGGTCTGGGGAATAAAGAAATGGTACATGCCTGCTCAGTTCAGTTGGTATTCAACAGAACAGAGAAGTGAGGGAAATCTACAAAAACAGCTAGGCTAGGAACTGGACGGATGGTGCTGAGGGGAGAGGTTCTTTGAACCTACTAAGGCAAAGCTGATATGAGATCTGCCCATCTGTAACTAGATCACTAAACCTGGGAGTACCAGCGTGAAGCCAGAGGAAGAGGATCTGGGTAGCATCATCAGGCAACACTGCTGTGCAATCTGTGAATCCAGCTCTTGGCCTTGGATAGTAGAGATTGTGCCAGTGTTTTTGGTTCTGGGAGAACTCACTTGGGAAAGATGTTTAACATGAATTGCTAAATGGTCTTATTAATAAAAAAGCCCAGAGCCAGATATTAGGGGAAAAACTGAGATCAGAGGAATAGTACAAGGCACAGCCAACCTCATCTCACCAACTTCCAGACAGAGCCACTTCCTGTTTACTCATGCCTATATCCTTTGTGTCCCTGCCATCTTACTTCCTCTCTCCACCAGGCTATATCACTTCCTCTTTCTGCCCAGCTCTGTCACTTCCTGTCTGTATAGACCTCTACAACTTTGTAGCTAACAAGCTTTGGAATTTAAAGGTGTGTACCACCATGCCTGGCTCTGCTCGTAGTGTGGCCTTGAACTCACAGAGATCTGGATGACTCTGCCTTCCAGATGCTAGGATTAAAGGCCTGACTTCTATGTTTAATATAGTGGCTGGCTTTTTCCTCTGATCTCCATGTAAGCTTTATTTATTAGAGCACAAATAAAACATCACCACAGAGAGCTGTTGCAAGAGCTGCATGACCTGAGCTAGGGCTGAGAGAGCAGATGACTCTGTTAAGCAAGCTTCCAGGGAATGCCACCAGGCATACCCAATCTTTGATCTATGCAACCAGATCTATGCCTTAACAATCTGGAGATGGTACATGAGTGCTTGGTTGTGGAATAACTATCAGGGAAAGCTATTACCAGAGCTTCATGACACAAGGTAGATATTGGAGAAAGTAGAGGTCTCTGGAAGGTGAGATATTGGAGAACTCAACAAGTCAAAGATGGGTGCATACAGACCTTGGCCTGGAGTATGGTCATCACTCAGGTTGGCATGCTTCTTGAAGAACTAACCAGGAAAAGATGGTTCAGGAGTTATAACACCAGAGATAGCCACGGGAGTGTGGTGATGTCACTGGTGGCCGAGGTTCCAGGGACTTTACCAGGTAAGGTCAGTGCAAGACCTGTAAGTTCAAATCAAGAATTCACAGATGGGCTTGCTCAAGAGAGAACTTACCAGTGAAATCTGGTGTGGCATTTGTTTGGCCAGAGCTGGGCCTGGACATGAAGTGATGTTGATTGCAGGAAAGGCTATGGGGAGATGACCAGAAAAAGGAGGTGCACAGTGTAGACATGCAGAGTTAGGCCTAGGAGAGTGCAGACAGTAGGAGTGAGCTTGGTTCTGGGAGTACAATAGGGAATATCCAGTGTGACCTGTTCAAGGTCTGCGGAGTTGGGTATAGTGCTGACAGGGGAGGCTCAGATTTTCTCTCAAAGGAAAGACTTCACTTGATCTACACATACTTAGCTATCTAGGCCTCTTAGTAGGCATATTGCACATCTGGGCTTACTACTAGGGGAACTCACCAGGAAATTTGGTGAAAGAGCTGTCTGATTAGGACCAGGCTTGAAAGGGTAAACATTGCACAAGGAGGGGAATATCTGTGGACCTTTCAAGCAAAGTTGGTACAAGATCTGTGCACAGGAGATAGGCCTGGTGTGTATAGATGGCATAGGCAGGCTGGGATGTAGGGGGACTAAACAGAAATAGCAAGTGCAGGAGCTGCATTATGGGACTTAGGCCTGGGATTTCATAGATGGTGCTGGCAGGAGAAGTTCAGGGAAATTCTTCGAGCAAAGCTGATGTACAGGCTTCATCTAGAGTGTGGGAGTGGCACTGGCTCTTAGGGAATTCACCAGCTACAGTTAAATGAAGGATCCATGTGACTAGGCCTTTGAGGGCAGAGATACTGCAGTTGGATTTGATTCTGGGGAAGTTCACCTTAGAGAAAGCCAGAGCAAGAGCTTCACAGTCCATCATTGACAGAACACATAGGTCAGGAATCAAGGCAGAAACTTGGAGACAAGGAACTGAAGCACAGACCATGAAGGAACACTGCCTTGCTCTCCATGGCTACCTCAGCTTGCTTCCTTATGCAACTCACGAACACCTGTATCACACACAGTGGACTAGACCCTCAGAGGTTAATCATTACTCAAGAGAATGATCCAAACACTTCCTATTTTGCTTTGTTTTGCTTTTTGAGACAGGGTTTCTCTGTGTACCCTGCCTGTCCTGGAACTCACTCTGTAGAATAAGCTGGCCTTGAATCCAGAGAGAACCACCTGCCTCTGCCTCCTAAGTGCTGAGATCAAAGGCATGCACCACCACACTGAGCTTCCACATACTCTCTTAAAGGCCAGTTTCCTGAAGGCATTTACTCAACTAAAGTTTACTCTTTCAGATGAATCAAGATTGCATCAAGATGACAGAAAAAAAAAAAAAAACACCTTTCCAGCATAGCCAGGTTCCATCACATTCCATCACAACCTGCCAAAGAGCTGGGGAGCATATTCCACGGGGTACTGAATTTTCAATAAGCACAAACACAAGATTATACGGTAAATAGAATCTTGATTCACAGTTTGAAAACCCTTAAGATCATGTAATGTATATCATGGCTGGAGACCCATGAATTCCATCTAGGAAATCTAGAAGACCCCTTCGTGAAACTGAATATGAACTTGATGCTTCAATGGAGACAGTACAAGGTGGGAAGACAGGACCTTGATGTGCTTGCCATAGAAAGCTACATGTATGTGTTGTAGAGAGCTCAGGAAAGAGGCTACAAACCGGACAGTGGTGGCACTCGCCTTTAATCCCAGGTCTCAGGGGGCAGAGGCAGGTGGATCTCTGTAAGTCTGAGGCAAGCCTGTTCTACCTACGTGCCCCTCAACCGAAGAGGATAAAGATAATGTGGTACACATCACAATGGAGTACTACACAGAATAGAAAAACATGACATCATGAGGTTTGCAGGCAAATGAAGGGAACTAGAAAATGTCATCGTGAGTGAGGTAACCCAGACTCAGAAAGACAAACATGGTATGTACTCACTTATAAGTGGATAATAGATGTAAAGCAAAGGATAACCAGAGTGCAACTCACAGCTCCAGGGAGGCTAGATAGTATGGATGACCCTAGGAAGGAATTATGGATCAACCAGCAATGAAGAAATAAATGAGATCTACATGAGCAAACGAGATGAGGAGAGGTAATGGAGGACAAGGGATGGGAAATGAGAGCTTAGGGGATAGAGAGGTTCGACCTGGAACGGGAACCGAGTGGGAGAGCAAGGAAAGAGATACCATGATAATTGAAGACACCATGGGAATTGGGAGAACCAGAGTGCTAGGGAGATTCTCAGTAATTCCCAGGACTCCACCATAGACTACTGGCAATAGTCAAGAGTGTGTCTGAGCTGACCTACTCTGGTGATCGGATGGCTGAATATCCTAACTGTCTTGATAGAACCCTCATCCAGTATCTGATGGAAGCATATGGAGAGATCCACGGCCACGTCCCAGGTGCAGCTCCAGGATTCCAATCAGAGAGAGAGAGGAGGGATGCTATGAGCAAGAGATATTGAGATCATGATTAGAAAATGTACAGAGACAATTAGCCAAACTAGTGGAAACACATGAACTGTGGACCAATAGCTGAGGAGGCCCCATGGTACTGGACTAGTCCCTCTGGGTAATCGAGACAGTGGTTTAGATTGAACTGTTTAGGGGGCCCACAGGCAGTGGGATCGGGACCTGTCCCTAGTGCATGAGCAGGCTTTTTAGAGTCTAGTGCCTATGGTGAGGCACTTTGCACAGCCTTGGTGCAGGGAGAAGGGGTTTGGACCTGCCTCAAATGAATATACCAGGCTCTGCCTTCTCCACACGGGAGACATTGCCTTGGAGGAAGAAGGAATGGGGGAGGGAGGAAACCGGATTGTTGGGAGGAGGGAGGAGAGGGGAATCTGTGATTGGTATGTAAAATGAATAGAAAATCTCTTACAAAAAAACTGAGAGGAATAAACATAACTCAGAGAATAGAGAAAGGAAAACAAACAAACAAATAAAAACTCCCCAAAACAGAACAAACAAACCAAGAAAACCAAAACAATAAATGTTTCCATTGCTTTTGAAAAAGTTAATAATAGCAGTGACAAATAGTTGTGTTTGGCAGGTATTAATTTCCCACGTTGTAGAAAGCTTTGAAAAATGACAAATTCAATTCTTTGAGAAACTGTTACACTCTAGAGGCATAGTAATACATGCTTTTAATCTCCACACTCAAAAGGCATGCAGATATCTGTGAGTTTGAGGCCAATCTCATATACAAAGTAATGTTCAGTCCAAAGTTATACTATGAGACTATGATTCAAACTAACCAACCAACCAACAAACCAACCAATGAAACAAACCATCCAACGACAGTCATGTGTTTACTATAAAACAGTAACAAAACAATTTATTCTTTAGTTTAAGAGGAAGAAAAACAGATTAATTTCCCTCAGTAGCAATAATGCTAATTTGAGTTAGGTTACACTTGTTTCCCACATTCTGAAAATATTTACATAAAATGTCTTTTGGATTGATTTCCTTTAAGCCTGCCAAGGATTGTAAGCTGTAGGTAATGGTCAATATGCATACTTTAGAAGAAGAACATGGCTTACATTCCATTTATGTAATTAACTTCATATGAAAGGGTGCTATTTTCTTTATGGAAAATCTGAAATTCATGATGACATATTTTGGGTAATTTAAAAAATATTCCTTTCTTCAAGAAGGAGCAGATAAGATGGTTTTTTATACTTTACTTATCCTTCCTCCTGAAAAAGAATAGTCTGTGGTGGCAATAAAATCCAAGCATTTGAAAAAAATGGCTAAATAATGGCATTACAGATATCCATGTAAACTTTCAACATTTTGAAGGTGAGGCATACCTTCAGAGCTTTCATCCAAGTGGGTGCAGATTTAATGTAACATTGAGTCTAAAGCATGACTGGGAATGAGGAGAAAACTAGGGACAGTAGAAACATATGTTTACTAACTGGTTCAGACTAGGGAGTAGTTTCCTTCAGTAGTCTCTAATATTTTCTAAAACATCACATATTTAAAATAAAAGTCCTAGTTAAAATAAATTCTTCCAATTTTCAATTCATGGATTTTTTCAATTAGTTTAGTCCTTAATGATAACACAGTAAATATAAGACACCACATTAAGTATTACCTTCACCTTCAGCTCTGACTTACCTAACAGCAGGTGTGTTCTAAGTAGTATATTTTTTACACTCCCTGGTATTGAGAGCCACTGATAGCAAAAGTCCATGGGAGTATAAAGCAGTGACAATTAGAGTTCAGAAGGTCAACCTATCAGAACAAAGGGTTCTGTTAAAGGAAACTATCATGCAAGGCTGGTCTATATCACATCAATCATTAATCCAGTCTGTTGGAGGTAATCCCTCATTTGAGCTTCCATTTTTCAAAGAAACTCTACTATGTTTCAAGTTGATCAAGAGTAGAGGGCACAATCACCAAATGGGGTTTGTAGCAGAGGTCTCAAACAAAGGCATGTTGTGCATGTCAGCAAAATTCTTCTTTTCTTTATTTTCATGAGACCTGGTTTCAGAGTACCTCTGGCTTTCTGGGACCTCACTATGTAGACAAGTCACACCTAGTACTCACAGAAATCAGGCTGCCTCTCCCTCCCGTTGCTGAGATTAAAGTTATGGTTCACCACACCCAGATGATCAGCTGACATTTTTGCAAAGCTCTTGAGCACCTGGATGATGCTTTTCAGGGCACATTTATTTCCAGCAGAATCTGGGGTATATCACTTGCTAGCAAATGCTGTTTGAATTCTTCTGTCTAATATGGCAGGCTGTGGAATCTTCCATGTTGGGCACATACATAAAAACAACAACATGCACATTTATACAGTAGGGCTACACCATGCTTTTTATGAAACATTCTTGTCTTCCCATTTCCTGTAACAGGATGTTTATGCACTTCCCATTGATCTCCACAGCTCACTCTAAGAAATTCACCCTGATTTTGATATCAGTGTGCTCTGGAAGCTGCCATGTAGCAGAAAGTGTAGGTTTTCTTCATTGCTTATTATACCACAGATACATTATGAAGTACAAAGAGATAAGGTTTAAAAAGAAAGTCAAACTTTCCTTCTCTATTTACCACTCATTTACAAACTTTGGCTATTTTTAACTATATGCTTACAGTATGGTAAGTTCTCAAGATGTGACCACAGTAAGAAATAATATTGTGTAAATTTACATAGCTTTATATCAGTTTGTAAGAACTTAAGAGTTACCTGGAAAGAAGAAGCTCAATTAAGGGATCCTCTCCATCAAATTGCCTATAGTCAAGTCTATAGGACATTTTCTTGGTTAGTAATTTTCTTGATTAGTATCTTATGTAGGATGTCCTGGCAGAAGGTAGGCAGTACAAAACCTGGGCCTCTGGTAAGGGATGATATAAAAATGCATATTGAACAAGCTATGGGGGTCAACTCAGTAAGCAGTGTTTTTCCTTGGCTCCTGCTTGATTTATTTTCTGTCTTTGGCTTGTGACTTTAGTGCCTGCCCTAATCTGTTGAGATGATGCACTATGATGTGGCAATGTGAGCCACGTGAACCATTTCCTCTCCAAGATGAATTTGGTCATGGTGCTTTTATCACAGCAATAGAAACCCTAACTAGTATCATCAAAGTAACAGAGTTTGAGGTAAAACACAGAAAGAGAAAAGGATGATAGTTTTCTATTCCAAACAAAATACCCCATGATTTTATATACATATAATCTGTTATTACTGACAATATATACTTTGTGTCTCTATCTAAGATGTTTCTACAAGGTAAGATGATCTCAAAGTCTCCAATGAAGACACTTTGCTCAAAGTGAAACGTCTATCCTTCCACCACACAGACACTGGAGGGCAAGGAATGTGGGTGAGAGCTTATTTTTTTCTTTTTTTTTCAAATATCTATCTCTGCTATGCCCATCAGGCATTGTAGTACTTATTTGATGTATGATTTCAAAAAGGAAATTCCTCTTTTAAAGACTATTCACATACAAAGGGAAGTTAAGCACACTGGTCCTTTATGGCCAAATATGGCTAGGAAGTTGTGTCCTTTGCTCATAATCCACCATTCAGCCTTAGTAGCCATGGAAACAAGAATTTTTAAAGTGAGTTAATACTCTGTCTACTGGCAGTCACTAACATTTGGTCTTACTACAAGGGAAAAAGAGGCAAGTATTTTACATTCCTGGGTATTTTTATTAATCACATTCAATTTCACAGGACAAAGAATGCCAGAAAGGGCCATTGATATGTGGGTAAGTGTGTGTAAACGCTGCTGAATATCGTGTCTAGAAGCCCCATGTGGAACTGCAGGTAATCATTGAGCTGCCCTACAGGTTTTAATTGTGTAGGTCCCTGATGTTAGTTTATGAATTAACCTCTCGCTGTTGTTTCCTTACCTACAAAATGGGGGAAATGACTAGATGGATGTCCTTAGAGAGTCAGATGTATAAATACTCCTGAAGTGTGTAAATGAGGTTCTTCTTAAGCCAAGGACAAGAGTGAATGGAAAGGATTGTGGGATCAAGGGATTGGAGAGACACTGCTCTGAGCTGAACTGTCTGCCTAATAGAATTTCTTTTTCTGAAGGTTTTTCCACTCTTCTTCTGACTGGAGATATGGGTATTTACTGTTACTGGGAAGAACGTCTGTGATCCCGCCACCTTCTAAATGAGTCTTCTTATCCATAATACACAAAGGTATAAAAACTTTATGTTATATATGGGAGCTTTCAAATATGGTCTTATGAATCACACACACATCTACTCCACGTGTTTCAAATACAGGAAGAAACAGATTCTACCAAGCTAGCTCATATTTTTTTTTTTCTGGAACAAGAGCAATCTTCATTGTGTTTTCAGAACTACTTCAAAGCACACTGTTCTTGTAGTCCATTGCCTAGGGCCTGCCTTGGAATGGAAGATGATGTGGGCAGGGTGTTACCCAAGCCACCATGAATTGTGAACTCATCTTGCTGATGAAACCTCCCTAGTAGAAAAGCTCCTGCCTTCTCTCAGTCAGGAAGCACATTCTACAGAGACTTTAGAGCAGGGGGTAGCTGTTTAGGGAAGGTTTCCTGGCAAGGAGATCCAGTGTGTAGGCCCCTTCAACCTTCTGCATGCACAGTTAGCAGTGACATTATCCAAATGCCTAGTGAGTAAATGACTCACCTCCTTCCTTCATCCTAAGATTGGAATTGAGAAAAGGTGCAAAGAAGTTAGTTCAAAGTTACAATACAGAGTGTAAATTTTCTGTGAAAGAAGATATTTGCTCACAGAAAATATGTCAGGATTCTTTTTGTTTCACTGAAACGAAGCTAATTATCTAAAGATGAAATTTTAAGTAAGAGATGGGCTATAATTGGAAATATCCACTTTTATCGATTTATATGATTTTATGTGTAAATTATCCATTTCCCTTATTCCTCTGACTCACTCTCTGGACAATTTTACACATAGATTTTGGTTTACAGATACTAAAGAAGAATTCGGGGTTTTGTGCGTGTTAGATAATCACTTTACCATTGAGCTCTATCCCCGGCTATATTACAGATAGACGTTGATGGGCATACTCTTCTGGTTTCAATTATAAAATATGTATAGCCTTCTTTAGAGAAGTGTACATTTCTGTAAAATTCACAAGGAGGAATAGCATTGTACACTATCATTTATGAGGTGTATCATTATGTACAGATCAATTTGTATACACATATATGTATATAAAAATTTATGTCACGTGTGTTATTATTTTTACATAAATGAGTTTACTGTGTGAATTATTTTCATTTTCTTTCATACATGATTTCAGTTTGTAACAGTCATGAAATGTTAAAGTACTATATTTTAGAAATGATAATTAATTTGAGCATTCCTCTGCTTTTACCTCTCTTTATGGTATTAAAATATTTACAAATTGCAAATACAGGTAAAATAAGCGTGGCATTACATATGATATTGCAAACTCTCTTCTCATTGTCAGTTCTAAGCACTGAAATTCCTAGTCAACAAATATGATTATCTACTCTGTGAAGAATAATAATCTGTACATAGACCACTGAAACATCTCTATGTGACAACAAGGACAAGGTATGAGAGCTCAGTGCTCTCTAAGCCATGACTCCCTCTGTTTTCCTGCCTTCTCTTGTAGTCTCACTGACTCTATTCTTCTTTGATGCTTTCTTCAGATTTGCCAAAATGAAGGAGTACATCTTCAAGTTCAGTGGCCTGATTTGCAGTACAGCAGCTTTGGTATTCGAAATCATCCTTGCAAACAGCCAGTGCTGGCGCCTGTGGGAGTTTAACAATGAGGTTGTGCAATTTGTGTCAATTGGACTCTGGGATGCTTATTACACTCAGGAATTTAACATCTCTGGGTCTATGACCAGGATGTTGGTTCACACCCCTCTCAATTCAACCTGGAACGAGTCATCGGAATTTCAGTATTTACAACTCCTGATAGCGTGGGCCATTTTGATGAAACTCCTAGTCCTGATTTTCACTTCAGTGGCCATTAAGATCAGCTGTCTGGATGACCCATTCATTGAAATCCAACTGTTTTGCTACAAGATGTCTGCCATAATTTTGGCTGTGAGCAGCATTTTTACACTTGTTACTGTGACCTTGAACCACCTGGTTGACATGTATGGGCAAACCACTCTTGATTTTCCACCTGACTTTCCCGTTAAAAAGGAGGACATTATAAAGAAACACTGCACAACTGTGTTCCCAATGGGTGTCCTGACAGCCACGATGTCACTCTTTGGCGTGATTTTGTTTCTCTGTGAGATGATTTCCTTGACAGAACAGAGTCAGGTGAAGGCCCAGTGTGCTTCCAACCTGGCTGCGCAAAAGGTCTGAAGTGAGGGCACTCGTATTTTAACATCTGCCAGGAGAATCCTTGAAGAAATTGCCCATTTGTACACAGTACTGTGTAATCACCAATTCATTCTATATAAAATATCAACTTGACTTCTGGGATTGTGTCTAAGTTTTATTCCTTCCTTGCTGTCAAACGCATTCCATTCCTTAAATGTTTTCACATTCTAAACTGCAGGTCGTGATCTCATTCAACATTGCCAACAAGCAATAGCAAGAAAGAGTACACTATAAAGGCGTGTTTCCTAAGTAAACCTAGTGAATCCCATGAAAAATACGGTTTGCAAGTAAACAGACACCTCAACACAAAAAAAGAAACCACATTCTTGTGTGGAGACACTTAAGTATTCATATCTCTGACAGGTAGAGCAGGATGTTTTAGCCTTGGCACTGCTGGGAGAGTGGGATGCTCTCTTGGAGAAGGAAGGCAATGCTGTTCACTGAGTATGCTAGTGCCATCTGTCTTCTGTCGCTATTAGAAGGAAGTAGCCAGCTCTTATTTCCCCAGTTGGGAATAAATGCCCCAAATGCCCAGGCATTTCCAGGGTTCTCTGATGGTCCATGTGGTGGGTAGCATAGGGCCATTCTAATCTCTCAGCCCTCCCTCAGGACCTTAAAAAAATCCTAGTTTTCTTTCTGGAAACATTAGTCCCTATTCTTTATCAGGTCAGCATTCTGAGTGTGTATTATACTGTGTGAATACTTTCTCTCAGTGGATCTGGAACACAAACCTGTGGTTTGTGGCCCCTTTTTGGGGTTGAATGACCCTTTCACAGGGATTGCCTAAGACCATTGCAAAACACAGATATTTATATTATGATTAATAACAATAGAAAATTGCAGTTATGGAGTAGTCATGAAAATAATTTTATGGTTGGGAGTCACTCCAACATGGGGAAGTGTATTAGAGGGTCACAGCATTAGGAAGTTTGAGAACAACTGACCTAGATCTTCCATCTCCATCACCACCACCCACCATATCACATACCTGATTCATTTCCCTGACAAAATACATGACATGGGCAAGTAAAGGAAGAAAAGTTTATATTGGCTCTTAATTTGAGGAAATACACATCATGACTGAGAGATCATGGGGGCAAGAGTCCCAAGTTGCTTGCTACATTGCATTAGTAGTTAGAGAGCAGGGAGTAGTTAGAGAGCACTGCACATGCTCACCTAGCTCTCTCCTTGTTATGCAGCCAGGAACCTCATTCCAAGGAATGATGCTACTCCATTTTAGATGGTTCTTCCGAGCCCAATTAACCTCATCTTAACCTCTTTGAGACATTACCATAGGCTTCTGTATTTCTTGATTTTAGATCCTGTTCACTCAACATTCAATATTAACCATTCCTAATCCTCTTCTTGACAATTTATGGTCCAACTGTATCATTTTTATTACATTAATTTGTTCCGTGTGTGTGTGTGTGTGTGTGTGTGTGTGTGTGTGTGTGGTACAGGAACCTTTGTTCCATGGCTTGTGGTGATGTTATAGGAGACTTGGTAAGCAGTAGCCATCTAGGGGTATATAAATGTCATTAATTTGAGTGGACAAATTATGTGTGTGCTGGAAATTAAACCCACACAGGACATAAAGTAGAGTGATGGGTGAAGATGGTAGAGTCACAACTATAGATCTGTGACAAGGAATTTTAAACTGGAAGCCACTGGGATTGAAAGTAACAGAGATATGTGTGTTCCTGACAGAAAGTAACTATTATAAACTCAATATACCCTGATTCGACTGAGCACAGAAGAAAGATCAGATGTCAGGAACTGTTTTGATTATGAGCAATGTGTGGCTGATGACAGGTTATAGAATCATAGCACAAAAAGTCTTCTAAACATGTATGTGAGATTATTTAGGCTAGGATAAGTGAGGTGAATGATTTATGATAAATATGGGCGGCATCATTCCATGAGCAGTGGACTCAGACTGCATAAAAAAGAAGACATCTAGAAGATGAGAAACATTCATAGCTCTCTGTTCCCTGGTGACAGGCACAGAGTGACCAGAAGCCTTATAATTCCTACACTATACACTCTCTGCTGTTACAGTGCCCTCAAACTGTGAGAAAATAATGTTCAAATATCCACTCTTTCCTTCCTTTCATCATGTCAGATATTTTCACAACAATAAGACAGGTAAGTAATGTAGAATAGTGGTCCTTGAAATACAATTGTTCAAGTTAATGTTATTAACCTAACCATGAACTTAATGAAACTTTTGGAATCAGTACTTGGGTAATGTGGAAATATTTGGACCTATGCCTTAGAAATGCACTCAGATGTTCTAAAAAAGAAGTTTAATTGGCCATTCCATGGGGAATGTGCAATTCTAGAAGGATGTGGAGAGTTGGAAGCTGCTCATGAGTATTCAAAGAGGATCAAGGACTGTAAGGTGAAAGGGGCCGGTTTTCATTCATGTTCTATGCTGGCACAAAGCTGGCTGCATTGTATCTGTGTCCTGAAAACCTGAATATGGCTGAACTTAAATTTGTAGAACAATTTGTCCTGTGGAGGACATTACAAAGCAGGATTGCCTTCAGGTTGTGGCACAAGAAATGAGCAGGACACTTACACAGGTTTATAATACAAAAAAAATCAGTAATTGGGACTAAAACCACAGTCATTTGAAAACAGAGAGTCCTAATTGAAACCCTGTTTGAAAAGTCCTTTGCAGCTGGGATTCACCCTCCTGGGGATGTACCTGCCTGTGGTCAGCACACAGAAGCTGTCATAGAGAAAATGTACAAGGAACTCATTACCCTCACTTATGGTTACTCTAATGGCTGCAGAGGGGTTTGGGGTGTTTCTTGCCTGTATTCCTCCTCTCATAAGTACCAAGCTCAAAACTATCACAATGTGGCTTTTATGATTTTTCTTAAATCACATGATCATTTGAGGTTGTAATTGTTTTCATAGATTCACTCTATGATAGATGGTACCTCACCAGCACAACACAGTTATCAACTGGCTGTTCCAGGTCCTATATTTACACAGACAAGTGTGTCCTAATGCAGCCTTCTTGACTGGCATGAAGACTCTGCTTTCCAACCAAGGGCTCCCTTCTTTCTTGTCAATACCTGGAAACATCATGTCTTCTCAGCAAGAATTAGCCAGAACTACATTTGCACACAGTCTGGTGCCATCCAATGTTAATCTCTGAGAAAGGGCAATGGAGGGAAGGTGAGGGAAATTGTTTATACTAAAAAATTATGCCTGTCTCCTTTAAGAAAGGATGCTCATTTCTCACACCAACTCGGAAATTAGAACTGATAAAATCTGCTAACAGGCAGGAACCAGAGGCAACAGAAACTGTTCAAGTAACACTTGCTTAGGACCAATCATGAAGGTTAGGGACTCTGGAGGGGGCGTTGCCTATCAAAACAATCTGACCTCAGCTTCAGAGCAGATTCCCAGCTAGAGTGCACCTCCCATCCCCTTGTGCACTAGTTCACAACCTGTGGTTTGAGACCCCTCTGACAACGCTCTATCTCCAAAAATATTTACAATACAATTCATTAAATTAACAATATTACAGTGATGAAGTAGCCATGAAAAATTTTGTGGTTAGGTGCTGTGGGATGTTCTGTATGGCAAACGTGTTGCTCTGATTGGTTAGTAAATAAAACACTGATTGGCCAGTAGTCAGGCAGGAGGAAGTATAGGCGGGACAAAGAGGAGAAGAATTCTGGAAAGTGGAAGGCTGAATCAGAGACACTGCCAGCCGCCGCCATGACAAACAGCATGTGAAGATCCCGGTAAGCCATGAGCCACTGGCAAGGTATAGATTTATAGAAATGGATTAATTTAAGATATAAGAACAGTTAGCAAGAAGCCTGGTACGGCCAAACAGTTTGTAAGCAATATAAGTCTCTGTGTTTACTTGGTTGGCTCTGAGCGGCTGTGGGACTGGTGGGTGATAGAGATTTGTCCTGACTGTAGGCCAGGCAGGAAAACTCTAGCTACAGTTAGGCGTCACTACAACATGAGGAACTCTATTAGAAGGTTGCAGCATTAGAAAGGTTGAGAACCACTGGTCTACAGGATACTGTTTGACGGTTTTAATAAAGTTTGTGGGGTTTTGCTTCTTTTTCTTTCCCTATGCCCAGAGACTATCTGTTTCTCTGTCAATTTGCAACTGTTAGGGACTCTCACAATTGTTCACTCCTGTGGGGAGCTGTTTTTGTGTCTTTCTCAGATCCATACCTTTTACTTTCTATCAGAAGCCTTCTCATCTCTGTCAGTGTCACTTTTGGTAGGCAGCTACTGCATGCTTTTCCTACCTCAGGTCTGGAATCGTCCTGCTCTGTCTAGTACCCTTCTCTACTCAATTGTTATTTCCCTTTCCTGTCTTTCTGAGTTTTCTTTCCGGGTCCTAAGTTCTTAACCTCAATGAAACTGGATGATACCTTCAAGCTTTGACCCCTCACTCAAGACCCATGTAACACACCTAAAACTTGACTCTTTTTTTTTTTCATTTTCTTTTTTTTTTGTTTTGCAATACAATTCAGTTCTACATATCAGCCAAGGATTCCCTTGTTCTCCCACCTCTGGCTCCCCTCACCTTCTCCCCAGCCCACCCCCCATTCCCATCTCCTCCAGGGCAAAGCCTCCCCCAGGGACTGAGATCAACCTGGTAGACTCAGTCCAGGCAGGCCCAGTCTCCTCCTCCCAGGCCGAGCCAAGCTATCCTGCATAGGCCCCAGGTTTCAAACAGCCGACTCATGCAATGAGCACAGGACCCGGTGCCACTGCCTGGATGCCTCCCAAACAGATCAGGCCAATCAACTGTCTCACCCACTCAGAGGGTCTGATCCAGTTGGTGACCCCTCAGCCATTGGTTCATAGTTCATGTGTTTCCGTTCGTTTGGCTATTTGTCCCTGTGCTTTATCCAACTTTGGTCTCAACAATTCTCGCTCATATAAACCGTCCTCATTCTCGCTAATTGGACTCCCAGAGATCCACCCCGGGGCCTAGCCATGGATCTCTGCATTCAGATCCCTCAGTAGTTGGATGAGGTTTCTAGCACGACAATTAGGGTGTTTGGCCATCCTATCACCAGAGTAGGTCAGTTCGGGCTGTATCTCGACCATTGCCAGCAGTCTGTTGTGGGGGTATCTTGTGGATTTCTGTGGGCCTCTCTAGCACTTTGCTTCTTCCTATTCTCATGTGGTCTTCATTTACCATGGTCTCCTATTCCTTGTTCTCCCTCTCTGTTGTTGATCCAGCTGGGATCTCCCGCTCCCCCAAGCTCTCTTTCTCTCGACTCTCGCCCTTCACTACCCCCACTCATGTCCAGGCTGTTCATGTAGATCTCATTCCATATCTCTGTCATTGGGCGATCCCTGTGTCTTTCTTGGGGTCCTGTTTTCCAGGTAGCCTCCCTGGTGATGTGAGTAGCAGCCCAGTCATCCTTGTTCTACATCTAGTATCCTGCTCTGAGTGAGTACATACCATGTTTGTCTTTCTGAGTCTGGGTTACCTTACTCAGGATGATTTTTTCTAGATCCATCCATTTGTCTGCAAACCTCATGATGTCATTGTTTTTCTCTGCTGAGTAGTATTCCATTGTGTATATGTACCACATTTTGTTTATCCATTCTTCAGTTGAAGGGCATCTAGGTTGTTTCCATGTTCTGGCTATTACAAACAATGCTGATATGAACATAGCTGAACGAGTGCTCTTGTGGTGTGGTTGAGCATTCCTTGGGTATATGCCCAAGAGTGGTATAGCTGGATCTTGGGGGAGATGGATTCCCAATTTTCTAAGAAAGCGCCATATTGATTTCCAAAGTGGTTGTACAAGCTTGCATTCCCACCAGCAGTGGAGGAGAGTTCCCCCAGTTCCACATCCTCTCCAGCATAAGGTGTCTTCAGTGTTTTTGATCTTAGCCATTCTGACAGGCGTAAGGTGGTATCTCAGAGTTGTTTTGATTTGCATTTCCCTGATGATTAGGGATGTTGAGCAATTCCTTAAATGTCTTTCAGCCATTTGAGTTTCCTCTGTTGAGAATTCTCTTTTCAATTCTATAGCCCATTTCTTAATTGGACTGTTGGGCATTTTGATGTCTAATTTCTTGAGTTCCTTATATATTCTGGATATCAGTCCTCTGTCAGATGTGGGGTTGGTGAAGATCTTTTCCCATTCTGTAGGCTGTCGCTTTGCCTTGTTGACCATATCCTTTGCTCTACAAAAGCTTCTCAGTTTCAAGAGGTCCCGTTGATTGATTGTTTCTCTCAGTGTCTGTGCTACTGGTGTTCTATTTAGGAAGTGGTCTCCTATGCCAATGCATTCAAGACTACTTTATACTTTCTCTTCTAGCAGGTTCAGAGTAGCTGGATTTATGTTGAGGTCCTTGATCCACTTGGACTTAAGTTTTGTGCACGGTGATAGATATGGATATATTTGCAGCCTTCTACATGTTGATATCCAGTTTTGCCAGCACAATTGTTGAAGATGCTTTCTTTTTTCCATTGTGCACTTTTGGCTTCTTTGTCAAAAATTATATGTTCATAGGTGTGCGGATTCATGTCAGGGTCTTCAATTTGATTCCATTGGTCCACATGTCAGTTTTTATGCCAGTACCAAGCTGTTTTTATTACTGTAGCTCTATAGTCGAGCTTGAAGTCAGGGATCGTGAGGCCTCCAGAGGTTGTGTTATTGTACAGGATTCTTTTGGCTATCCTGGGTTTTTTTGTTTTTCCATATGAAGTTGAGTATTATTCTTTCCAGGTCTGTGAAGAATTGTGTTGGTATTTTGATGGGGATTGCAATGAATATGTAGATTGCTTTTGGGAAGATTGCCATTTTTACTATGTTAGTCTTGCCTCTCCATGAGCATGGGAGATCTTTCCATTTTCTGACATCTTCTTCAATTTCTTTTTTCAGGGACTTAAAGTTCTTGTCATATAGGTCCTTCACTTGCTTGGTTAGTGTTACCTCAAGGTATTTTATGTCATTTGTGGCTATAGTGAAGGGTAATGTATCTCTGATTTTCTTCTCTGCTTCTTTGTCCATTGTATATAGGAGGGCTACTGATTTTTTTGAGTTGATCTTGTATCCTGCTATGTTGCTGAAGGTGTTTATAAGCTGTATCAGTGCCTTGGTGGAATCTTTGGGGTGGCTCAAGTATACTATCATGTCATCTGCAAATAGGGAAAGCTTGACTTCTTCCTTTCCAATTTTTATCCCCTTAATCTCCTTATGTTGTCTTATTACTCTGGCTAGAACTTCAAGTACTATATTGAATAAGTATGGGGAGAGCAGACAGCTTTGCCTCGTTCCTGATTTTAGTGGAATTGCTTTGAGTTTCTCTCCATTTAATTTGATGTTGGCTGTTGGCTTGTTGTAAATTGCCTTTATTATGTTTAGGTATGTTCCCTGTATTCCTGATTGCTCCAAGACCTTTATCATGAAGGGGTGTTGGATTTTGTCAAATGCCTTTTCTGCATCTAGTGAGATGATCATGCGGTTTTTTTCTTTGAGTTTGTTAATATTGTGTATTACATTGACGGACTTTCGTATGTTGAACCACCCTTGCATCCCTGGAATGAAGCCTACTTGATCATGGTGAATAATTGTTTTGATGTGTTCTTGGAGTCTGTTTGCCAGTATTTTATTGAGTATTTTTGCATCAATGTTCATGAGGGAGATCGGTCTGTAGTTGTCTTTCTTTGTTGTATCCTTGTTTGGTTTAGGAATCAGGGTAATTGTAGCCTCATAGAAGGAGTTTGGTAATGTTCCTTCTGTTTCTATTGTGTGGAACAATTTAAAGAGTATTGGTATTAACTCTTCTTTGAAGATCTGGTAGAACTCTGTGCTGAAACCATCTGGTCCTGGGCTTTTTTTGGTTGGAAGACTTTTAATGACTGTTTCTATTTTGTTAGGGGTTATTGGACTATTTAAATAGTTTATCTGGTCTTGATTTAACTTAGGAATGTGGTACCTATCCAGAAAGTTATCCATTTCTTTTAGGTTTTCCAGTTTTGTGGAATAGAGGTTTTTGAAGTATGACCTGATGATTCTCTGGATTTCCTCAGTGTCTGTTGTTATGTCTCCCTTTTCATTTCTGATTTTGTTGATTTGGATGCTCTCTCTCTGTCTTTTGGTTAGTTTGGATAAGGGCTTGTCTATCTTTTTGATTTTCTCAAAGAACCAACTCTTTGTTTCATTAATTTTTTGTATTGTTCTCTTTGTTTCTATTTTATTGATTTCAGCTCTCACTTTGATAATTTCCTGGCGTCTGTTTTTCCTGGGAGACTTTGCTTATTCTTGTTCTAGAGCTTTCAGGTGTGCTGTTAAGTCACTCGTGTGAGATTTCTCCAACTTATTTATGTGGGCATTTAGTGCTATGAATTTCCCTTTTAGTACTGCTTTCATAGTGTCCCATAGGTTTGAATATGTGGTGTCTTCATTTTCGTTCATCTCTAGGAAGTCTTTGATTTCTTTCTTTATTTCTTCCTTAACCCATTGGTGATTCAGTTGGGTATTATTCAGTTTCCATGAGATTGTAGGTTTTCTGTAGTTTTTGTTGTTGTTGAAATTCAACTTTAGACCATGGTGGTCTGATAGAACACAGGAGGTTATTCCAATTGTTTTGTATCTGTTGAGATTTGTTTTTTGGCCAAGTATATGGTCGATTTTAGAGAAGGTTTCATGGGGTGCTGAGAAGAAGGTATATTCTTTTTTGTTAGCATGGAATGTTCTGTAGTTGTCGATTAAATCCATTTGAGTCATGACATCAATTAAGTCCTTTATCTCTCTGTTAAGTTTCAATTTGGGAGATCTGTCCAGTGGTGAAAGTGGGGTGTTGAGGTCTCCCACTATTAATGTTTGGGGTTTTATATGTGGTTTAAGCTTTAGTAATGTTTCTTTTACGTATGTGGGTGCCCTTGTGTTTGGCGCATAAATGTTCAGAATTGAGACTTCATCTTGGTGGATCTTTCCTGTAATGAGTATGTAATGCCCTTCTTGATCTCTTTTGATTGATTTTAGTTTGAAGTCTATTTTGCTGGATATCAGGATGGCTACACCCGCTTGTTTCTTAAGACTGTTTGATTGGAAAGTCTTTTCCCAGCCTTTTATTTTTAGGTAGTGTCTATCTTTGAATTTGGAATGTGTTTCCTGTATGCAGCAGAAAGATGTGTCCTGCTTTCGTATCCATTCTCTAAGCCTATGTCTTTTTATAGGTGAATTAAGTCCATTGATATTGAGGGATGTTAATGACCAGTTGTAGCTTAAGTTTTTCTGCCTGGCTCACAGTCAGAGCAAATCTCTCTCACCTGCCAGTCCCACAGCCACTCAGACCCGACCAAGTAAACACAGAGACGTATATTGCTTACAAACTGTATGGCCGTGGCAGGCTTCTTGCTAACTGTTCTTGCAGCTTAAATTAATCCATTTCTATAAATCTATTCCTTGCCACATGTCTCGTGGCTTACCGGCATCTTCACATGCTGTTTGTCATCCTGGCGCCTGGCAGTGTCTCTCTGACTCAGCCTTCCACTTCCTAACTTTATTCTCCTCCTTGTCCCGCCTACACTTCCTGCCTAGCCAATGGCCAATCAGTGTTTTATTTATTGACTAATCAGCAACACATTTGCCATACAGAACATCCCACAGCAACTAGTGATTGTTCATTCCTGTTATTTTTTGGTGGTGATGTGTGTGTACTTCTCTTGTTTGGGGTTTACTGCTGTGGCTTTATCTATTGTCTTTGTTTTTGACGGTCTATCTGACTTACTTAGGTTGGAATTTTCCTTCTAGTGCTTTCTGTAGGGCTGGGTTTGTGGATAAGTATTATTTAAATCTGGCTTTGTCATGGAATGTCTTGTTCACTCCATCTATGATGATTGAAAGTTTTGCTGGGTATATTAGTCTAGGCTGACATCCATGGTCTCTTAGTGTCTGCATTACATCTGTCCAGGTCCTTCTGGCTTTCAAAGTCTCCATTGAGAAATTGGGTGTTATTCTGATGGTTTTGCCTTTATACGTCACTTGGCCTTTTTCCTTTGCTGCTCTTAATATTCTTTCTTTATTCTGTACATTTAGTTGTTTAATTATTATGTGGAGAGGGGACTTTTTTTGGGGTCTAGTCTGTTTGGTGTTCTATAGGCTTCCTGTATCTTCATAGGCATTTCCTTCTTTAAGTTGGGAAAGTTTTCTTCTATGATCTTGTTGAGTATATTTTCTGTGCCCTTGAGTTGGTATTCTTCTCCTTCTTCTACCCCTATTATTTGTAGGTTTGGTCTTTTCATGGTGTCCCAAGTTTCTTGGACATTTTGGTTCATGACTTCGTTGGCTTTAGTGTTTTCTTTGACTGATGAATCTATTTCTTCTACTGTATCTTCAGTGCTAGAGGTCCTCTCTTCCATCTCTTGCATTCTATTGATTATACTTGCATCTGAAGTTCCCAATCGTTTACTCAGATTTTCTTTTTCCAGCAAAATTCCCTCTGTTTGTGTCTTCTTCATTTTTTCTATTTCACTTTTCAGGTCCTGGACTGTTTCCTTCATTTGTTTCATTGATTTTTCTTGATTTTCTTTCAGTACTTTATTGTTTTCTTCCAGGACTTTATTGATTTCTTCTAATTTGTTTGCCCTTTCCTCTAGTTGTTACAGCGTTCTTCACATTTTTTGTCTTTTCCTCTAAACAAGCCTCTAGTTTCTTCATGATGTCATTCATAAGGCTGTTTTCTTCTGCTTCTTCCAATTTTTGATGTTCAGGTCTAGGTGTTGGAGGAGGGTTAGGGTCTGGTGATGCTGTATTGCTATTCATTTTGTTGTATGTGTTTCTGCCTTGACGTCTGCCCATCTCCTTGTGGTTCGTTCTTGGCCTTATCCACACACTTGGTTCAGACAGAGCTGACAGATTCAGGAAGTTTCTCTCTCTTGTCTAGATGGGAGCTCTCTTGTCCAAATGGGAAGTCCAGGCCAGGATGGGAGCTCTTCTCTCTCTCTCTCTCTCTCTCTCTCTCTCTCTCTCTCTCTCTCTTTCTCTCTCTCTCTCTCTCTCTCTCTCTGTGTGTGTGTGTGTGTGTGTGTGCTCCAGAAGGGAAGTCCAGGGCAGGATGGGAGCTGGGGGCCAGCCTCTAAGTCTCAGGAAGTGGCTGGGGTCTGGGTGGATGGGCGTGGGAGCAGGGCGTGGAGACTGCAGGGTCTGCCAGGGGTCTTGGAGAAGGGGATCCTTCCCGGTGGGGCTAGAAGGGAACCTGCCCGGTGGTCAGAACCTGGGGCCAAGTTGGGCAGGTCTTCCCCAGAGTGGCTGGTGCCCAGGGATGGGGTCCGGGCCCAGCTAGGGCACTCAGCTGTGCTCCAGAAGGGACGTCTGGGGCAAGATATAAAACTTGACTCTTGACCTCCATATGTATGCAGTTGCACATGGTCTCATCTTAGAAAATAACACTCAAAACAGGGCTGGGTAGTGTGCAAGATGGTACAGGGAACACTGGTTCTAGAGGATCTCATTAGGAAAACTCAGTCCAGGAGGTATATGTCTAGAGCCAGGCCATATGAGGTAGAATGGGGCAGATTGCTTTGCTTCTTGGAGAACTCACCTCAGAATTCCTCCATTGGCTCCTTGAAAGGGAGCAATGGCTGGGAGAAGAGAATTGTGATACATTTCAAGTTTCAATGGAGTGTTGTAGGGAAAGCCAGTGTGTGGTCTCTGCATTCAGAACAAGGCCTGGGGTTGAAGGGGCACATCTATAGGGGGTTCTGGTGGCACTTGCCAGATAAAGTTGGTGCACATACTGCTTGAACACAGCTTGATTCCAGAGTGAAGTTTATATGCTGACAGCAGAGCATCTTTGTAGCTCACCAGGCAAGTCTGCTATGCAAGGAGTAGATTATGCAGGCCAAGGCACCAGATCAGTTCTCAGAGTACTCAGCAGAGAAAGCAAGTGAAGTAACTGAGTCTTAACTGGCCTTCAGAGCAAGGCCAATGTGTATATGCATAGCCCAGGCAGGAAAGGTTCTATAGAACATCTCCATGTAAAGCAGTGCAGGTTTGTTGCATCTAGAACTTGGTAGTGTGTTAATAGCATAGACAGGGTTGGCTCCAGGAGTGACCAGGGAATGTTAATGCAGGAGCTCAGTTATGGGTGTTAAGCCTCCGAGTGTGCATAAGGCACTGGCATGAAACCTATGGGGAGCACACCCGGCAAAACTGCAAACGGGACATCAGGAGATGCTATGAAAATGACACAGGCAGCCTTGATTCTCAGAATCCTTTTCAGGGAAATCCAGTGCAATAACTGTGAGACAGAAGAAGCTTGACTTAGAAGAGTGGTGATGTAGAGGCCTTGCAAGGTCCTGTGGTGTTTCATCAGACAAGCCAGTACATACAGAGCTAAGAATGTGGGTCCATGATTCCAGAGGATCCAAAGAAACTCACGAAGGTAACGCAAGCAGGAGGCAAGTAACCCGAGTGTTTAACTAGGACTAGAATGAGGGGGTAGTTCTTGTGGGTGTTTCTGGGGAGTTTAGCAGTCAAAACCTGTGTGCTACCTACACACCCAGAACTAGGTTTGGGAGCGTGAAGGTGGATCTGGCAGGCTTGGTTCAGTGGAACTCACCAGGAAATTCTTCTATAGGAGCTACTAGCTGGATAAGTGGAAATGGAGCTGGTGGGCAAATTTGTGGTCATTAGGCAAAGCGAATGTACATGTACGCATCGAGCGTTAACACTGAACTGTGGAAATGATGCAGATATTCTTGGTTTTGGGTGAACTCTCCAGGAAATGAAGCTTCATTAACAGTTTGACTGTGACCTGAACTAGGTCTGTGAGTGTGGAGAAGGCTCTGGCCATGTGCTTTTAAATTCATGTGGCAAATCTGGCAAGCAATATGAACATCCAGAAATAGGTCTGGGGAATAAAGAAATGGTACATGCCTGCTCAGTTCAGTTGGTATTCAACAGAACAGAGAAGTGAGAGAAATCTACAAAAATAGCTAGGCTAGGAACTGGATAGATGGTGCTGAGGGGACAGGTTCTTTGAACCTACCAAGGCAAAGCTGATATGAGATCTGCCCATCTGTAACTAGATCACTAAACCTGGGAGTGCCAGTGTGAAGCCGGAGGAAGAGGATCTGGGTAGCATCATCAGGCAACACTGCTGTGCAATCTGTGAATATAGCTCTTGGCGTTGGATAGTAGAGATTGTGCCAGTGTTCTTGGTTCTGGGAGAACTCACTTGGGAAGATGTTTAACATGAATTGCTAAATGTTCTTAATAATGAAAAAGCCTGTAGCCAGATATTGGGGGAAAAACTGAGATCAGAGGAATAGTACAAGCCACAGCCAACCTCATCTCACCAACTTCCAGAGAGAGCCTCTTCCTGTTTACTCATGCCTATATCCTTTGTGTCCCTGCCATCTTACTGCCTCTCTCCACCAAGCTACATCACTTCCTCTTTCTGCCCAGCTCTGTCACTTCCTGTCTGTATAGACCTCCACAACTTTATAACTAACAAGTTTTGGAATTTAAAGGTGTGTGCCACCATGCCTGGCTCTGCTCGTAGTGTGGCCTTGAACTCACAGAGATCTGGATGACTCTCTGCCTTCCAGATGCTAGGATTAAAGGCCTGACTTCTATGTTTAATATACTGGCTGGCTTTTTCCTCTGATCTCCATGTAAGCTTTATTTATTAGAGCACAAATAAAACATCACCACAGAGAGCTGTTGTAAGAGCTGCATGACCTGAGCTAGGGCTGAGAGAGCAGATGACTCTGTTAAGCAAGCTTCCAGGGATTGCCACCAGGCACACCCAATCTTTGATCTATGCAACCAGATCTGTGCTGTAACACTCTGGAGATGGTGCATGAGTGCTTGGCTTTGGAATAACTATCAGGGATAGCTATTACCAGAGCTTCATGACACAAGGTAGATATTGGAGAAAGTAGAGGTCTCTGGAAGGTGAGATATTGGAGAATTCAACTAGCCAAAGATGGGTGCATACAGACCTACCTTGGCCTGGAGTATGGTCATCACTCAGGTTGGCATGCTTCTTGAAGAACTAACCAGGAAAAGATGGTTCAGGAGTTATAACACCAGAGATAGCCACGGGAGTGTGGTGATTTCACTGGTGGCCGAGGTTCCAGGGACTTTACCAGGTAAGGTCAGTGCAAGACCTGTAAGTTCAAATCAAGAATTCACAGATGGGCTTGCTCAAGAGAGAACTCACCAGTGAAATCTGGTGTGGCATTTGTTTGGCTAGAGCTGGGCCTGGACATGAAGTGATGATGATTGCAGGGAAGGCTATGGGGAGATGACTAGAAAAAGGGGGTGCACAATGTAGAAGTGCAGAGTTAGGCCTAGGAGAGTGCAGACAGCAGGAGTGAGCTTGGTTCTGGGAGTACAATAGGGAATATCCAGTGTGACCTGTTCAAGGTCTGGGGAGTTGGGTATAGTGCTGACAGGGGAGGCTCAGATTTTCTCACAAAGAAAAAACTTCACTTGATCTACACATACTTAGCTATCTAGGCCTCTTAGTAGGCATATTGCACATCTGGGTTACTACTGGGGGAACTCACCAGGAAATTTGCGGAAAGAGCTGTCTGATTAAGACCGGGCTTGAAAGGGCAAATATTGCACAAGCAGGGGAATATCTGTGGACCTTTCAAGCAAAGTTGGTACAAGATCTGTGCACAGGAGATAGGCCTGGTGTGCATAGATGGCATAGGCAGGCTGGGATGTAGGGGAACTAAACAGAAATAGCAAGTGCAGGAGCTGCATTATGGGACCTAGTCCTGGGATTTCATAGATTGTGCTGTCAGGAGAAGTTCAGCGAAATTCTATGAGCAAAGCTGATGTATAGGCTTCATCTAGAGTGTGGGGGTGGCACTTGCTCTTAGGGAATTCATCAGCTACAGTTAAATGAAGGATCCATGTGACTACCTCTGGACCTGGTACAGTGTGAATTGGGTGGCAGGAAAGAATCTGGAAATCTCACCAGGTAAAGACCATGTCCGAACTAAGCATCTCAAGGTAGGCCTTTGAGGGCAGAGATACTGCAGCTGGATTTGATTCTGGGGAAGTTCACCTTAGAGAAAGCCAGAGCAAGAGCATCACAGTCCATCACTTACAGAACACATAGGTAAGGAATCAAGGCAGAAACTTGGAGACAAGGAACTGAAGGACAGACCATGAATGAACACTGTCTTGCTCTCCATGGCTACCTCAGCTTGCTTCCTTATGCAGCTCACGAACACCTGTATCACACACAGTGGACTAGATCCTCGCAGGTTAATCATTGCTCAAGAGAATGATCCACACACTTTCTATTTTGCTTTGTTTTGCTTTTTGAGACAGGGTTTGTCTGTGTACCTTGCCAGTCCTGGAACTCGCTCTGTAGAATAGGCTGGCCTCGAATCCAGAGAGAACCACCTGCCTCTGCCTCCTAAGTGCTGAGATCAAAGGCGTGCACCACCACACTGAGCTTCCACACACTTTCTTAAAGGCCAGTTTCCTGAAGGCATTTACTCAACTAACGTTTACTCTTTCAGATGAATCAAGATTGCATCAAGATGACAGAAAAAAAAAACACCACCAATCCAGCTTAGCCAGGTTCCATCACATTCCATCACAACCTGCCAAAGAGCTGGGGAGCATATTCCATGTGGTACTGAATTTTCAGTAAGTACAAACACAAGATTGATTCACAGTTTCAGTACCCCTAAGGTCATGTAATGTATATCATGGCTGTAGACCCATGAATTCCATCTAGGAAGTCTAGAAGACCCCTTCGTGAAACTGAATATGAACTTGATGCTTCAATGGAGACAGTAGAATGTGGGAAGACAGGACCTTAATGTGCTTGCCATAGAAAGCTACATGTATATGTTATAGAGAGCTCAAGAAAGAGGCTACAAGCCAGGCAATGGTGGCACATGCCTTTAATCCCAGGTCTCAGGAGGCAGAGGCAGGTGGATCTCTGTAAGTTTGAGGCAAGCCTGTTCTACAGAGTGCATTCCAGCACACCCATGACTGTTTCACAGACAAACCCTGTCTCAAAAATCCAAGAAATGAGAGAGGAGAGAGAGAGAGAGAGAGAGAGAGAGAGAGAGAGAGAGAGAGAGAGAGAGAGAAAGGAAGAAGGAAGGAAGGAAGGAAGGAAGGAAGAAAGAAAGAAAGAAAGAAGGAAAGAGAGAAAGAAGGATAGGTTGTAGTCCTATAGCCAGTAAAACTGGAAGGCCAGGGTTCCTTCAGCCCCGTGACTCCAATCATATCACTAGACGACAGGTATAATATAGAGCTTCTGGATTCAGAGTTTTCCCTCTTGGGTCTAGGTCTTCCTTCAGGACACACTTCCTTTACTGTGTCCCCACTACTCCCTTTTATAATGGTAATATTTATTCAGAACCATTTTATGTTAGAAGTATGGGAGTTGATTTATGATTTTCCAGGGTCTCACTGCTGAAGACCTGTCGAGTCCCAAAAAAGACACTGGACTCCCAAAGAAACATGGGACTGTTTTAAAGATGGAATAAATTTGTTTTGCATAATGAAATGAACTTCATCTTATAGCAACAACGGGGAGAATATTGTATCTTAATAGCAATAAACTTGAGGTTGGTGAGATTGTTCACTGTGTAAGAGTGTGTGCCATCAAGCCTGATAATGTGAGATTGAACTCAGTGGTGGAGATGATAAAACAAGATAACCAACTCTGACAAGCTGTCATGTCTTCTGCACACCACATGGTCCATCAGAGCACATTGGAGATGCCTGGCCTTTTTTGATCTTCACAACCAGAGAATTAGGAGATGGCTACTGCTTTCTAGTAGATACAGGCTGCAGATGGCAGTGGCATCTTCAGTGTGCAGCATTGCTTTCTTACTTCAAGATATCATCCCATGCTGCCAGCAGTGCCAAGGCTGAGACATCCAGCTCTACCCTCCAGAGATCTGAGTACTTAAGTGTTTCCACACAGGAATGTGGGGTTCTTGTGTATGTGTGTTGAGGTGTCAGCTTACTTACAAACCTTCTTTCACCTTGTATATGTCATGTTCATTTAAGCAACTTGCATTTCACCAGTACTCTTGCCTGCTACTGCTTGTTGGCAGTATCCAAAGACATGATCATCACCCCCAGAGGTTAGAATGTGAAAACATTTAAAGAAAGGAGTGTATTTGACAGGAAGGGAGGATATACATTTAGACACACCCCAGAAACCAAGTTGATATTTTATTTGGAATGAGTTGGAGATTACACAGTCCTGTGTGAAAATGGGCAATTTCTTCAGGGATTCTCCTGGCAGGTGTTACAAATGCCAGAGCCCTCACTTCAGGCCTTTTGCTCAGCCAGTTCGGAAGCACTCGGTGCCTTCACCTGACTCTGTACTGTCAAGGAGATCATCTCATAGAGGAACAAAATGACACCAAAGAGTGACATAGTGGCTGTCAGGACACCCATTGGAAACACAGTTGTGCAGTGTTTCTTTATAATGTCTTCTTTCTTTACGGGAAAGTCAGGTGGAAAATCAAGAGTGGTTTGCCCATACATGTCAACCAGGTGGTTCAAGGTCACAGTAACAAGTGTAAAAATGCTGCTCACAGCCAAAATTATGGCAGACATCTTGTAGCAAAACAGTTGGATTTCAATGAATGGGTCATCCAGACAGCTGACCTTAATGGCCACTGAAGTGAAAATCAGGACTAGGAGTTTCATCAAAATGGCCCACGCTATCAGGAGTTGTAAATACTGAAATTCCGATGACTCGTTCCAGGTTGAATTGAGAGGGGTGTGAACCAACATCCTGGTCATAGACCCAGAGATGTTAAATTCCTGAGTGTAATAAGCATCCCAGAGTCCAATTGACACAAATTGCACAACCTCGTTGTTAAACTCCCACAGGCGCCAGCATTGGCTGTTTGCAAGGATGATTTCGAACACCAAAGCTGCTGTACTGCAAATCAGGCCACTGAACTTGAAGATGTACTCCTTCATTTTGGCAAATCTGAAGAAGGCATCAAAGAAGAATAGAGTCAGTGAGACTACAAGGGAAGGCAGGAAAACAGATGGAGTCATGGCTTAGAGAGCACTGAGCTCTCATACCTTGTCCCTGTTGTCACATAGAGATGTTTCAGTGGTCTATGTGCAGATTACTATTCTGAACACTGTAGATAATAGTAAGAAAAGCTTGGAAATCCATGAGTATAGTGGAAATAGCCACTATGTGATATTTTGGATAACAATTTCATAATATCCATCAAATGCTGAAATGTTCATATTTGCTGACCAGGTATTTCAGAGCTTGGAATTGACAGTGAGATGGGGGTTGGCAATATCACACTAATATCATGTTTATTCACCTTTGTTTGTAATACGGAAATATTATGAATAATGTAAATGAGGGTAATAAACAAAGGCATGCTCAAATAAATTATCACTTCTAAAATAATGTGATGAAACTTCTCATGACTATTAAAAAAGGAACTAACCTACATGGCCTGCTGAAACAAAAAAATGAAAACTGGGCTGGAGAGATGGCTCAGAGGTTAAGAGCACTGGCTGCTCTTTCAGAGGTCCTGAGTTCAATTCCCAGCAACCACATGGTGGCTCACAACCATCTGTAATGAGATCTGGTGCCCTCTTCTGGCCTGCAGGGACACATGCAGACAGAATACTGTATACATAAATAAATAAATAAATCTTTAAAAAAAATGAAAACTATAATTCACATGGTATATCCAATCCCATGTGAGAATGTCATTCATAGTGCACACATGTGTATGCAAGCATAGACATATATGTATGCATATAGGCATATATTTATTCACAAAATTATATTAACCCAAAAGACACATACCAAATAAAGAACTCAAGGTAGCTCAATGGAGTAGTGTACACTGTCTTTCTTATTAGTACTTTTCTGAAATGTAATTACTATTTTAAAAAAAGAAGAACTACATATCAAGAACTACATATAATCTCATAATTAAAGCTAGATTGAGAATGACTTTCAAGACATGTAGGTATTTGGGATGGGGATATAGCTTAGTGTTATAGTGATTACCTAAGATGAATAAGACCGTGAACTCATTTCTCAGTATAAGTAAACTAAAATCTCTGTGTAAAACATGAGGATTCATGGATATTTCCATCATTTGCTCATCACTTACTCAAATACCTTCTCTGAACACAAAACTAAGACTCCATGAGCTGCTGGCCAGCAGATAAAACTCCCTACAACCAGGCTCCCCCACCAACCCCCCACCAGTCCCTGCAATCTAGAGGACGCAAGCCCTGTGCAAATACCCATCTGCCTGTGACCCCAGTAACTTCCTGACACAAGGAATCTGCCAGCTACCATTGGATCAAGAGGTGAGTAACTCCCCTCCTTCCCAGGGAGTCCTACTTCTGGGACCCAGGCCCTGAGACACAGCCAGTCCCCAGGAACCCCCAGCCAACTCTGCCCCAGATGCTGGCCAGCAGGAAAAACTCCCCACAGCCAGGCTCCCCCACAAAAACTCCCCATTGTACCCTGAAATCTGCAATACCCAAGCCCTACCCCAATACCCATCTGCCTGTGACCCCTGTGACTTCCTGAGACACGGAATCTGCCAGCTCCCATTGGATCAAGAGTGGCTTCCTAAGACACAGAATCCACCATTTCTGACTGGACCAGAAGCCCTGATAAGACCAAGAGCGACTACCTGAGTCACAGAATCAACTAGCTTGCATGGGATCAAGTGCAGCTCCCTGAGATTGAGAACCTGTCAGCTCCATTTAGACCAAGAGATAAGATTGAATTCAAAGGGACTCCCTGAGACACCGACACCACAGGCACAGAGTGGACCAATGCAACTTGCTCAGACACAGGCACCTCTTGCACGTATTAGAGGAATAGATCAGCAGATGTCAATGAAAAAATACATACAACAACATAAAGAACAATATGGCATCAACAGAACCTAGCTCTCCTCCAACAATAAGACCTAAGCATCACAATGTAGAAGAAGCAGAAGAAAGTGACCTGAAAAATAGCTTCATGAAGATGATAGATTTATCAGTCAAAGAAAATACCAAAGCCAAATAAGGCATAATACAATATGTCCAGGAAATCTAGGACACCATGAAAAGACCAAACCTAAGAATAATAGGTATAGAAGAAGAAGAATTATAACTCAAAGGCACAGAAAATATATTCGACAAAATCATGGAAGAAAATTTCCCAACCTAAAGAAGGAAAAACCTATGAAGATACAAGATTATAGAACACCAAACAGATTGGACACCCCAAAAAGTCCCCTTGGCACATAATAATTAAACAACTAAACATAGAGAATAAAGAAAAAGTATAAGAGCAGTAAAGGAAAAAAAGGCCAAGTGATTTATAAAGGCAGACTCATCAAAATAACAATCTACTTCTCAATGGAGACTTTGAAAGCCAGAGGTCCTTGACAGATGTAATGCAGACACTAAGAGACCATGGATGCCAGCCTAGACTGATATACCCAGCAAAACTTTCAATCACCGTAGAGAGAGTGAACAAGACATTCCAACACAAACCCAGATTTAAACAATACCTATCCACAAATCCAGCCCTACAGAAAGCACTAGAAGGAAAATTCCAACCTAAGGAAATTCAGATACACCCATAAAAACACAGACAATAGATAATCTCACAACAGTAAATCCCAAAGGAGATAAATATACACATAGTACCACCAAACAATAATAGAACTAACAATCACTGGTCAATAATATCCCTTAATATCAATGGTCTTAATTCATCTATAAAAAGACACAGGCTAACAGAATGGATATGAAAGCAGGACCCATCTTTGTGCTGCATACAAGAAACACACCTCAACTTTAAACACAGATACTACCTCAGAGTAAAAGGGTGGGAAAAGTCTTTCCAATCAAATGGACTTAAGAAGCAAGCTGGTGTAGCTTTCCTAATATGTAATAAAATAGACTTCAAACTAAAATAAATCAGGAGACATCAAGAACAACATTACATACTCATCACAGGAAAGATCCTCCAAGATGAAGTTTCAATTCTGAGCATTTATGCTCCAAATACAAGGGCATCCACATATGTAAAAGAAACATTACTAAAGCTTAAATCATACATCAAACCCCACACATTAATAGTGAGACACTTCAACACCCCACTCTCATCACGGGGTAGATCTGTCAGATCAAAACTTAAAAGAGAAATAAGGGACCTAACAGATGCTATGACTCAAATGTACTTAATCAATATTTACAGAACATTCCAACCTAACACAAAAGAATACACCTTCTTCTCAGCACACCATAGAACCTTCTCTAAAATCAACCAGATACTCGGTCACAAAACAAATCTCAACAGACACAAAAAAATTGGAATAACCACCTATATTCCATCAGACCACCATGGCTTGATGTTAGATTTCAACAACATCAAAAATTACAGAAAGCCTACAATCTCATGGAAACTGAATAATGCTCAATTGAATCACCAATGGGTTGAGGAAGAATTAAAGAAATAAATTAAAAACTTCCTAAAAGTCAATGAAAATGAAGACACAACATACACAAACTTATGGGACACTATAAAAGCAGTCCTAAGAGGGAAATTCATAGCACTAAATGCCCACATAAAGACATTGGAGAAATCTCAAACTAGTGACTTAACAGTACACCTAAAAGCTCTAGAACAAAAAGAAGCAAAGTCTCCCAGGAGAAACAGATGCCAGGAAATAATCAAATTGATAGCTGAAATCAATAAAATAGAAACAAAGAGAACAATACAGAGAATCAATGAAACAAAGAGTTGGTTCTTTGAGAAAATCAACAAGATAGACAAGCCCTTATACACACTAACCAAAAGGCAGAGAGAGAGAGAGAGAGCCTCCAAATTAACAAAATCAGAAATGAAAAGGGAGTTATAATAACTGACAAGGAGGAATTCCAGAGAATCATCAAGTCATAGTTCAAAAACGTGTACTCCACAAAATTGGAAAATCTAAAAGAATTGGACAATTATCTGGATAGGTTCCACATACCAAAGTTAAATCAATACCAGATAAAAATTTAAATAGACCAATAACACCTAAGGAAATAGAAGCAGTCATTGAAATTCTCCCAAGCAAAAAAAGCCCAGGACCAGATGGTTTCAATGCAGAATTCTACCAGATCTTCAAAGAAGAGTTAATACCAACACTCTTCAAATTATTCTACAGAAGAGAAACAGAATGAACGTTACAAAACTCCTTTTATGAGGCTACAGTTACTCTGATTCCCAAGCCACACAAAGATGCAACAAAGAAATTAAATTACAGACCAATCTCCCTCATGAACATTGATGCAAAAATACTCAATAAAATATTGGCAAATCTATTCCAACAACACATCAAAAATATTACCCACCATGGTCAAGTAGGCTTTATCCCAGAGATGCAAGAATGGTTCAACATGGGAATGTCTGTCAAAGTAATACAGCATATAAACAAACTGAAAGAAAAAACCACATGATCGTTTCATTAGATGCTGAAAAGGCCTTTGACAAAATCAAACAACCCTTCAGGAAAAATGTCTTGGGGAGATCAGGAATACAGAGAACATACCTAAACATAATAAAGGCAATTTACAGTAATCCAACTGCCAACATCAAATTAAATGGAGAGAAACTCAAAGTGATTCCACCAAAATCAGGAAAGAGACAAGGCTATCTACTCTCCCCATGTTTATTCAATATGGTACTTGAAGTTCTACTAGAGCAATGAGACAGTAAAAGGAAATCAAGGGAATATAAACTGAACAGGAAGAATTCAAACTTTCACCATTTGCAGATGATATGATAGTATACATAAGTGACCCAAAAAATTCCACCAGGAAACACCTAGAGCTGGTAAACATCTTCAGTAATATGGAAGAATACTAGATTAACTCAAAAAATCACTAGCCCTTCTATATACAAATGATAAAATGGCTGAGAAGCCAAAACTGTACAATGGAAAAAGGAAAGTATCTTCAATAAATGGTACTGGCATAACTGAACACCAACATGAAAAAGAATGCAAATAGATCCACATCTATCACCATGCAAAAAACTCAAGTGCAAGTAGATCAAAGACCTCAATATAAAGACAGTTACACTGAACGTGATAGAAGAGAAAGTAGGAAATATTCTTGAACACATTCTCATAGGAGACCACTTCCTAAATATAACACCAGTAGCACATACACTGAGAATAACAATTAATAAATTGGACCTCCTGAAATTAAGAAGCTTCTGTAAGGCCATGGACACACTAAATAAGTCAAAATGACAGCCTACAGAATGGGAAAAATTTTTCACCAACTCCACATCTGACAGAGGCCTGATCTCCAAAATATATAAAGAACTCAAGAAAGTAGACATCAAAATAACAATCAATTCAATTAAAAATGGGCTATAGCTCAAAACAAAGGAAGAATCTCAAATGACTGAAAGACATTTAAAGAACTGCTCAATATCCTTAGTCATCAGGGAAATGCAAATCAAAACGACTTTGAGATACCATCTTAACACCTGTCAGAATGGCTAAGATCAAAAACACTGAAGACAGCTTATGTTGGAGAGGATGTGGATCAAGGGGAACACTCCTCCACTGTTGGTGGGAGTGCAAACTGGTATAGCCACTTTGGAAATTAGTATGACGGTTTCTCAGAAAATTGGGAATCGATCTACCTCAAGACTCATCTATACCACTCTTGAGCATACACCCAAGGAATACTCAATAATACTGCAAGGACACATGCTCAACTATGTTCATGGCAACATTATTTGTAATAGCCAGAACCTGAAAACAACCTAGATGCTCCTCAACTGGAAGAATGGACAAAAAAAATGTGTTACATATATATTCTTCCAGTTGAGGAGCATCTAGATCCATTCTTTATCCATTCATCCACTCTGCAGATAAAAACAATGACATCATGAAATTTACAGGCAAATGGACGGAACTAGAAAATATCATCCTGAGTGAGGTAATCCAGTCTCAGAAGGACAAACATGGTATGAACCCACTCATAAGTGGATACTAGATATAAAGCAAAGGGTAATCAGGCAACACACAACTCCAGAGAAGCTAACTAACAGGGAAGACCCAAAGAGTGAAGCATGGACTGCTCTGGGAAGGGGAAATAGATGAGATCACCATGAGTAAACTGGGGATGAGGGTTGGGCAATGGATGATAAGGGATAAGAGCATAAGGGAATGGGATGATTGAACTTGAAAAAGAAGGGAGGAGAAATACAATGAAATAGATACATGATAGTGAGAGAGATCATGGGTATAGCAAAAACCCTGGTGCTAGGGAAGTTGCCAGGAATCCCCATGGATTTCCCCAGCCTGGGCTACTAGAAATAGTGGAGAGGGTGCCTGAACTGAACTGGCTTGTCCCAGAGATCAGACCGATGAATACCCTAACTGTCATCACAGAACTTTTCTCCAATGATTGATGGAAGCAGATGCAGAGATCTATAGCCAACCACTACTAGACAGAGCTCCAGGAGTCCAGTCAAAGAGAGAGAAGAGGGATTCTATGAGCAAGTGCATCAGGATCATGATGGGGTAACATGCAGGGACAACCAAACCAAACTAGAAAGAACTCATGAAAATTGGATCAATGGCTGTGGAGCCTACATGGGACTGGACTAGGCCCTTTGCATCGTGAGACAGTTGTGTAGCTTGTTCTGCTTGGGAGGGCCCCTGGCATTAGGATCAGAATCCATCTCTGTTGCTTGAGTGGACTTTGTGGAGTCCACTACCTATGATGGGACACCTCATACAACCTTGAGATAGGGGAAAGGGCTTGGACTTGCCTCTACTGAATGTACCTCCACATGGGAGGCCTTGCCTTCCTGTGGGAGGGAGTGGGGATGGGTTGTAAGGGGTGGCTGGGCGGCAGGAGAAGGAAAGAGGGGGATCTTTGCTTGGTGTGTGAAATGAATGAAAAAATTTTGTAATAAAAAATCCTAAGACTCCACATTAACTGTCTGCACAAACTTATTTAAATCACTCATTAGTTCAAACCCACAGATGTACTGTCATTCATGGAAAAAACTATAACCTGAATGATGATAATTTATCAGAAAGGAAGGAGGCAAAGTCATTAACTCACTAGGCATGTGGATAATGTCATTGCCACTATCCATGAAGAAGGTTTGAGGGACCTACAAATGGGATCTCTTGCCAGGAAACCTTCCCTACCAGCTATGCTTGGTTTCATAGTCTCTATGAAATGTACTTCCTAACTTAGTGGAGTCAGTAGCTGTTCTACAAAGGAAGTTCCATCAGCAAGATGGGTCTTCAATTGTTAGTAGCTTGGGTAACACTCTGCCCACATCCTCTTCCCTGACAAGGCTCGTTTGAGAAAGTGGACTACAGGAATGTGGAGTTTTACAGAAGTAGTGGAAACAGGATGAAGTTTGCTGTTGTTCCAAAACACTGAGCTAGCTTCTCAGGATCTGTTTCTGCCTGTTTGAAAGCCATGGAGTGGATTCCTGTGTATCATAAAGACCGTATGTGAAAGCCTCCATGTAATGTAAGCTTTTTACCTTTGTGTATTCTGGATAAGTAGATCAATCTGGAAGGTGGCAAGAGCACAGATGGTCTTCTCAGTAATAGGAAATGTTCATAAATGGAGTCAGAGGAAGAACAGAAACACCTTCAGAAAAAGAAGTTCTGTTAGGCAGACATTTCAGCTCAGAGCAGTGTCTCCCCAACCCCTGGATCCCACAATCCTTTCCATTCCCCTCCTGATCTTGGCTTAGTTGGAGTCTCATTTAAACACTTCAGGAGTATTGGTACATCTGTAATTACTGACCCTGCAATGTTACCCACCCTGTCATTTCCCCCATTTTGTAGTTAAGGAAACAACACAGAAAAGCTAATTCATACACTCAACTTCAGGGAGCTACACAGACAGCAGTGCAGCTCCCTGGCTTCCTGTAGTCACACACAGGGCTTCCAGGCACTTATGATATTCAGCAAGACTTACACATATAATCACGTGTCAATGGCCCTCTCTGGTATTCTGTGTCCTGTGAAATTGAATGTGATTAATAAAACCACCTGGAAATGTAAAATCCTTGCCTCTTTTTCTCTTCTACGAAGGCAAGTGACTGCTAGTTGTCAGAGAAGTAACTCACTTTAAAAATTCTTGTTTCCATGGCTACTAAGGCTGAATGGTGGACTATGACCAATGAATATGCAGTCATAATGGACCAGCATTTTAAACAGCCCTCTGATGTGTTAATAGCCTTTTTAAAAAGTAATTTACTTTTGAATTTATGCATGAATTAGTCGTTATAATTTCTGGTAGCTTTAACAAAATAATTGATAAAAACAAAAGAAAAAATATTGCCATAGTGGAAGGGAAGAAAGACATTCCATTATAAAAGCAAAAGGTCTTCTCTGGAGAGTATGATGCCATCTTGCTTCCATAAATCTCTTAGACACAGACACAGATTAGATATGGGAAGTCTATAATTACTAAGATCCTGGGAAATTTTGTTTTCATTCCAACCAATTCCACCTTTTCTCTTTCTCTTTTAACTTCAAACATGAATGTCTTACTTTGGGTTTCTATTGCTGTGATAAAAGATCATGACCAAAAGCAACTTGGAGAGGCAATGGTTTATGTGGTTTTTATTTCCACATCATAGTCCATCATCAAAAGGGGTCAGGACAGGAACTCCAGGCAGGAAAATGGAGGCAGGAACTAAATGAAGCAGAAGCCACTGCATACTGGTTCCTTCCCACAGCTTGCTTTTTTACACCTTCCAGGACCAGATACCCAGAGGTAACGTTTCCCAGTGAGTTAGGTCCTCTCATATCAATCATTAATCAAAACATTCCCTATAGGGTTGCCTGTAGGTATCAGAAGTAGGAATTTTATTAACTGGGGTTCTGCCTGCCAGATAACTCTAACTAGTATCAATTTACAAACAAAACCGAAGCAAAAATCAAAAGTTTTCCCAGAAATGGCTGTCACCTTGTTATGCAGGTGATTATAAATATATAGAGAGTAATCCTTCTTAGTACAGTTAAAATTTGAGAACCTCCCATATTCTAGATACATACTCAAAATGAAGCATAAGAAAAGAGTGAGGAGAGAAGAGAAA